>NW_015555884.1:224174-237678 GCF_001515605.1 Sinocyclocheilus anshuiensis | reverse complement strand
ACAGCTCTGTTGACCCTCTCAGGCATGTGATCGTCTCTCTGTCTGATCTGTTTCTGGTCGTGGTGTTAAACTACAGCCTACTGCAATTTTAGTAGCTATACTACTTTTCTGAATTAAATCAAGTAGGAAATGTGTACTAATCACATAATGGCAACATGCTAGTTTCTACAAAAAAAACTTTATATAACTATTTATATATGAATATGACTATTTTAGATACTGCACAGTAATACAGGATACTATACATAGTAGCTAATACTGTAATTGTTTTTTAATGTGCATATTGTAATTTGTAATATTCAGGTGTGTGTACAGTATCCTAATTTATTTTTACATGTATTTTCCAATACTCATTACTCACTGTATTACAGTTACAGTTATACAGTATGAAAATTATATATAGTAATGATGACATTTTAAATGTACATAATGCAATTTATATGTATTATTTCGATTTTATGTTTAAAATTCATTAGTTTTTAGTATAATATTTATAATGTATTATGTTCACAGTAAAACAGCATGAATTATACAGTAATACTTTTTAATGCACTTAAAATTAAAAAAATGTAATTGTACTAATATAATTTATATTTTTCAGATTTATTTTCATATGTTCATACTTAATGTTCCCTCTATTTTTTTTTTCTCTTGCTGAGCAAAACTTTTATTTATTGGGCAGAGATTTTGGCCACCTGAGCAAAAACATTCTTTATACCAGACCTGTACAGAACACACACAAAAAAGTGTGTAACTTTTAACTTTAATGTGCTATTTATATTTGATTTGACCCTTGATCAACTAAATGATGTACAGTTTAGGTTACCTGAGAAAACATTATTTACACTATAATACACTGCCGTTCAAAATTTTGGGATCAGTAAAGTTTATTATTTCTTTTAAGAAGTTTCTTATGTTTATCAAGGCTGTATCTATTTGATAAAAAATAATATCTAGAAAATAAAATAATATTGTGAAATAGTGTTGCAATTTAAAATAAACTTTTTCTATTTTAATATACTTTAAAATATAATTTATTCATGTGAAGCAAAGCTGAATTTTCAGCATCATTACTCCAGTCTTCAGTGTCACATGATCCTTCAGAAATCATTCTAATATGCTGATTTATAATTAATGTTGGAAACAGTTGTGCTGCTTAATATTTTTTGGGACCTGTGATACTTCTTTCTGGATTCTTTGATAAATTAAAAGTTAAAAAGAACAGTGTTTATTCAAAATAGAAATGTTGTTGTTATGATATACACCATTCAAGAGTTGGGGGTCAGTACATTTTTTCTTTCTTTTTTTTTTTTTTTAAGAAACTAATATTTTTATTCAGCGAGGATGTTAAATTGATAAAAAGTGATAGTAAAGACTTATATTGTTAGAAAAGATTTCTATTTTGAATAAATGCTGTTCTTTTTAACTTTTGATTAAATCTAGAAATCTAATTTTAGTGTAGTGGTCATAACCAGCAAGTAGCTCATCGCTAGATTAATCAAATCTACCTGAATATTGTGGCACATTTGGTTGTTCTTCGCTTTTCCTCGTCCAGCCAAACTTATCTGCAGTCAGTGTGTTGAGGTCAAAGCGAGGGACTTTAATGAAACCCTCTTCGCATTCTGGAAGTGCTGTAGTCTCTGTGGCGAAATAGACTGTTTGTATATATTATTGATGATTTGTCCCCTGCCCTCTGTTTTAGTGCAGAGGAAAGCAGGTCAGCACCCGCAGGGCCGGCTGACTCATATTTCTGTTTCTTATTACATTCGTATTGCCATTATTTCATTACTTTTTATTGCTTCTTTCTCAACTACAGAGGAGTCGCAATACTCTGAGACCTCATGCACGACCAATTTTCTTTGCAGCTCGGTTGTTTTTCCGACCCCTAATGTATCATATATATGTTTTTGTGCATTATTTTTTCCCCTACAACTACTAAATGAAGCTTGTGTGTTTGTCGCTTTGATGAATAATCTCAATTTGTGATTCATTACACAAATAGGACATGGATTTAGTTGATCCTTGTGCCAAATCAGGTAAAGTGCATTGAAACGCCTGTGCCCGCTGTGTTTATTCATTCTTGTTTGTAATAACTGATCCTACCCTGTGGTTTTGCCTATAACATTACACATAACTCTGCCTTTTTGTTTTTGATGATTATATGATGTTTCTACGAGAGCAGCAGGACATAGGGAAACAGAATGAGGTTGTCCGCTACCGTTTTGACCTGTGGTTTTGTAAAGTCTTGGCAGGTTTTCAGCTCAGTGGAGTGGGTGTTACGAAAACAGGATTAAAACTGCTTGTTCTACGCCACTGTTTAAGTGGGTGTTTAATCCATGGCTTTATGGACTCTCTGCACCGACGGGCCACTTTTCTAGAGCTCATTTTGCTGAAGTGTTTAGCCTGTGTCTGCTCTGAATCTGACTAGGGAATGGCAAAAAACTCTTTTTAAGAATGGCATTTAAAAAAAATTAAATGTTGTTGTTTTGAAGCAATAGAAAGAAACCAGAGCTAGCTGTCACGTGCACCGACGGGCCACTTTTCTAGAGCTCATTTTGCTGAAGTGTTTAGCCTGTGTCTGCTCTGAATCTGACTAGGGAATGGCAAAAAACTCTTTTTAAGAATGGCATTTTAAAAAAATTAAATGTTGTTTTGAAGCAATAGAAAGAAACCAGAGCTAGCTGTCACGCATGAAGTTTTCACAATGCAATATTTTAGTTTAAACAATATTCAATACTCTAGCCTAAACAATATTGAAATACTTTGTATGTTACTATTTTGTGCTTTATAATTGTTTTACTGTTCTGCTAAAAAAATAAGCTACGATGTTTAATATCTGGTTCTCTTCAATGTTATTTTAGTTTTATTTACATACTATAATAGTATTCATTGACATTTTAAATGAGTAGAATATTTTATTTTATTTTTAAGTTTTTAATTTATTATGTGCTTTTTCATTTTTATATATCTGTTTTGCTTTATTTTTATTAACGATTTAGTAATTTTAGTACCTCTTAAACTTATAGTTTCTAATTCTAACTCTCTTAAACTTTTAAATGTTTCATATATCATTCATATGTTAGTTTATTTCAGTTTCAGATTCATTTCAGTTAACAATTTGTTTAGTTTTAGTCAACAATAACAGCACTGATTCTGTTGTGACAACTTTGCCCATATAGTTTGCTACTGGGGCATGTTGTCACAAAGTCAATAAAAAGCTTTTTTTTTTCTTTCCTGAGCGATAACAACAAAAACTGATTAATTGTGTTAAACATTGTTTATTTGTTTATTCCTACACAGAAAGCCCTCAGAAATATTCACTATAAAAAAAAAAGTGTGACAACTAGACCTAGTTCCCACTGTGATTTAATATCCATTGATTCTCAAAAGAAGGAACATCTTAAGAAACACTTTAAAATCTGTTTAGGACAGTTTTGCAAGTGTTATATCTGTTTAGAGAGTCAATGAGCCAGAAACATTCCCCTTGTGACTCTTATGCTTTTCTAAATTATTCTACAGTATTATAAAATATGCCAGAGAACACCTTTGCTCTTAGATATAATTGGGATGCTATCATTCCAGTACAGTAGACAGTACAGTAGGCAAACCTAACAAAATCTAATAGGATAATCTGAGAAATAACTTACTTTTTACATTTTCTGAGTAGTGTTTGCTCATGCAGATATCCGTAATGCATTCTAGGGTGTTGCCAGTGTGTTGCTATGCAGTTCCTATGTTAACAATAAGTTACATGCATCCTGACATTCATAAAACTTAGAAGATAAAAGCACCACAAATACATTGCAATGGTTGTAACACATGTACTTTCTGTACGTGAATATCCTGCTGTTTGAAGTCACTTTCTGCCTAATAAAACACTGTGAGGGGCAGGTTGAGAGCATGTTTTCATTATCGTTCTCTGTACATTATAAGGTAATATATACATAGTCACTGGCTTTCCTCTCTGTAGAGCGTGTGTCTAAATCTATTCAGGCTTTGCATCATTGGTTTTAATGGAGGAAAGGGGGGTGCAAAGGTGAGCAGAACTCCCTCTGCTCCCTGGGTCACTCATAATTAGCTGGGCTACTGCCCTAGGGCCAAATAAAAACGGAGCCAGGTTACCTCAATCTTTTCCATCCGGGCTAATCTTCTCCCAGTGGTGATTTTTAAACGTGTTCTGTGACCCCCGACAAAACATCCCCATAAACTACAAAGCAATATTCCAATGCACTCAAGCATTAAGTCCAGTGTTAATATTTTTTCCTATTTGACTGAAGGTTTTTTTCTTCTTTCCCCAGTGTTCCACTTCAGCCCATTTCAAACCCTCCAGTCGTCACATTTTCATCAGCCGTGGTGCTGGAGGCAATAGCGGCTATCTGATGAATGTATTAAGTTGAAATTTTGTAACGTTACATGGTCTATTAAAAAAGGGTAAGGACAAAACGACATAATGGAGAAAGCTGAAAATGCCTCTTAAGCAATTTCACTGGCAGTTAGACTCTCAGAGTGTGAATTTATACATTTTAAACGTTCCTCACTGACATGTTTGAAGTTCTGTTCTTTTCATTGCATGTGAGTAATGCACTTGATCATTATTAGCACGCTGTTTACTCAGCTAATAATAATTGATAGTGTCAAAGCCTCGGAGGGAAATGGCTAATGAGGGTCTTTAAAGGAACATTGTGTCTTTGACATCTTTCATGGATCATGGCGCCTAACGCTGATGCATTAAGTGCTAAGGAGATGTCTTGTTTTGCATTTGCAATCATTTGCTGCCCGGGAGATTGAGGGACACTCAAAGAGAGAGCAGGAGTAAAGGAAGACATTTATTTAATGCTGTGGCAACACATGAGAAGGATTGTGTTCAGCGGTTGTGAAAACATGGGTGGATTTCACAGAAGGTCACTAATTCAGAACCAGAATTCTAAGCTTTTAAGCTAAGAGGCGCTGTGCACCTTCAGAGTAGATTAATTGACTCGTCAAAGTTATTAACTTCACAGATTCGGGCCCTTGAACTAACAGGCGAGATGAAGGAGCACATGTCTGACTCTGCCAAACACAAACTCTCAGGTAGTTCAATCACAGTGTTAATTAATTCAACTTCTGTTATCTGGTCGCCTTTGGGTGAATGTCTTTCTGTGGATATTCAAGGAATATTTATTTTTTTGGTGTAAATTATAGTTTTGCTGGAACAGTTTCCATGCTTCTCCTTTTGATGTGTCTATAATGTGGAAATACTAGGCAAAATACTATGCGGCAAAATTACAATTAAAGCCAATACTGATAAGACAATTAATTATTTTCATGTTACGGCCAATGTGAATATAACATAGAAATTTGTTTGTTTGTTTATTTATTTATTTTAGATTTATGTAATTTAATAAATATACAAAATAATAAATTATATCTTAAAATACATATATTAAAATAAAATACAATTTTAATAATGTTAACAAAATATTTTATAATGTTCATATTTATTCATGTGTGGGTATATCTTACAGATATTTATTATAATAATTATTAAATTATTTAATTTTTTATGATTTAATCAGTTTAATAACCTAATCTTTTTACATGACACTTGCGAATGTATGCATCACAATATGATATACAGTATGACAAATACATAATAAATACACTATGAGATTTAGTTAAGATTTTTTTTTTTTTTTTTTTTACAATTTATGGACCTTTGAGCTTTCAAATGAAACCAGTTAAATTTTTTTTTTTTTTTTTTTACAATTTATGGACCTTTGAGCTTTCAAAAAGACGGTTGTGATCTCTCAAAACTCATATTTTAGTGATTATCTGACGGGTATTATAGATATTTCATGTGTGATACTGCAGAAAAATCACTTGCAGCAGCTTTAACGCCATTATGTGTGTGCGGCAAGGTTTCAGCACCATGGACAGCGGCTCTTTTATACATGTATATGATCTTACAGCATTTTCTGTAATGTTCTGATCTCTTAAGTGCTGCGACTTCTGGGAAGAGCTTGCCTTCAGAAGCTGACACAATGGCGTGAGTAGTCCCTTGGGAACGTTTTCATATCAAGGTTAACTTCAAGTGATTAGGATAAGCAGCTGAAGTTGTTGCCATGGGGATGATGATGGGATGCTGAGCTGTAAAGCATGATAAGTAGAGAGAGAGAGAGGTGCAATCGCTCCGAGGAGCAGCAATAATAGAGGTAGATGTGAATGGCCCTAAACTATATGTGCCCATCAAACTGTGATTGTATGCCTTCTATTTTTACACGACATGCATGTAATAATTAATTTATGCTCATGGTTGTCATGCACCCAAGAATAGAGTTCACTCTCTTTCATATTTTCTGAACTTTTTAACCAAATCTGCAAAAAATAGCTTATCTTGTCCGTTAAGCCCGAGCATGTGCGTTATTAACCTTTGAAGTGGATTTAGACTCTTACATTGAGGCAAAAGTCAGACCTCAAATGAACAGAACTGTGCTTTAATTTTCCAACAGCAGGTGTTTATGGAGTGGAAACTGACACGAGTTTAATAAGAATAAGTTTATGAAAGAAATAAGTTTTTCCATTTTAGTCAGAAAGCTATTACCAAAAGGGTCTTTTTTTCCTACCCTCATTAGCCAAAACTGGCCCACCAGCAATAATATCTGGCCCGCACCTGCAGCCAGATTATTTTGATAGCGGCTGGTTCTGAAATAGATTTGTCATGACAGCAACAGTTACTCACAATCACTTCGTCTTTAGTGATTTTGCCTTCAAAATAAAAGTACGAGAACGTTTTTTGCAGTTTTATTTTGAGATGAACTGAGAGATTTTAATTTGAAAAGTTCTGAAAGACGTTCAAAAGAGCCTGTGGATCGCTAGACACACCTCTAGAATAGCCGTCATGAAACGTGTGGTATGAAAAAAAAACTAACAGTGAACCATTGAAACGTAAAAGTAGGCTGCGTCAATTAATTATTACAATAAGTTAGGCTCCATTATGTAACAAGCAAATTAAAATGATACACATTTATTATTCACAATATAGAAAGAGGAAATAAAACAGGTTGTTAAGAGCATGACTCAACCATGCCATTAATGGGCTTATTCAAGTCCTCTTTTATTTTTTGAGCTATTTTTATCCATTCCGCATCTCCCACATATATGTGTTTTAGCAAGGTGGTCTGTGTTGCAAGTTGGTGAATGAAGATACTTGCCAGGTTACGTGTCACTACTCTGCTTTATTAATTTATCCAGTGTAAAACCCGGACACCGCCACACAAATGTGGCTTTTTGTTATGACTGTCCTACTACAGGATTTAACACAGAGTAACAGCTCACTACCAGTTACAAAAGACACTGTAACAGTCTGTCACAGGCAATTCTAGTTGCATTTTTCATCAATTAATTTCTTAAATTATCCTTTGACTATGTTCTGGCCCACCATCTAGTGGCGGAATTTTTTTTTGGCCCGATGCCAAACTTACTTGCCGACCCCTGCTCTAAAAATTTGTAAGAGAGAACAAAAGCATCATATTTTCAACTGGCCCACTGAATTCGCCAAAAAGGTCCTTCTGTAGGTGCTAGTTCGGTAAGCAGATTAGCCCTGCTGTCCAAACTCACATCTCAATCTGTCATAATCAATCTGGCCTTCCAGAGAATGTCAGCATGCTGTCATTTGACCGATGAATGTCTGTTTGAACCCCCTGCGAAGTGCATGCTGAATCAAATGTTTAACAATGCATGAGTTTGTATCTCCAACCGCAGTCCATAAACAAGATGAACGTCTACACACGCAGGGCTAATGACATCACTGCTGGCTCCAGTTGAATGGAATAACAATGCTTCCAGTGCCTCATCCCAGAGGTGCCGTAAGCGAAGAGACTGAAAAAACCCAGAGATCTTACTCCCTGGTGATCTCCCACACTGTGCCCCAGAGCTCTCATTCCGTCGTCTACGAGTACCTCTCTTACCACGCTGGAATTAATGAGACCTCGAGTGGGTCTGTGGCAGCGCCTTTTGCTCTTTTGTTCATATCTTAGCATCATAATTTGACTTACGTAGGTGCTAATTTCACATAACTTGAAAGGCAATTAGGAAAATGCGTTCTTATGACTGGCAGGGGGGATTAAGGCTAAACCATGGCGGTACGTGTAGCCTACCGAGGCTACTGATTCTTTTTTTTTTCTCCTCCATGAAAGCCAAGCTCTATTTGGCACCGTACATTATCGGTCATCACGTTAATACCCACGTCTCACATTGCCTTCGATGTGTTACTTTTAATTAAACTGGAAGAAGGCATGACAAATTAACACGGAATTGGAAAGCACCTTCCAAAAGGGCTGCGGCGGTGCAGTACAGTGTGAATTATGGGGTCAGATGTAGTCCCCCCGTAAACGTCTACAGTAATGACTGGATGAACATCTGGGTGGTGTTTTGGGTTGGAGCTTAATACTCGGGGCTGCTGTGACAAGGCGGATTTCTAATTACTGCGACGGCTTCACAGACTGTACACCCCCTGCTGTCGGTGACTGCCTTTCATTTTCTGAAAGATGCTTTTATGGGCAATGAATCAATGAATTAAGCGCTATTTTAAACCTCTTAATTTCGTCTTATTGCCCAGAGTTAATGATATTGCTCTGTTGAATTGGACTGTCGGTGCCCGTGGGGACAAGCACCGTGTCGTTTGCGTAATCCATGATTTCTGGATCTGACACCCAGCCTGGTGCTGGAGAGATCAGGAAGGCTTCCTGTAAAGGAATTGGATGCCTAATTGGAAGGCTCAAGTGTTCTTTGTTAAAGGATTCTGTGTTTATTTGCTGCTTGTTTTGCTACCTTTTTAATATACAGTGTTGATAGGAGATTCTTTGCAGGTTTTTTGTAGCTTGAAAAGCAATTCATGGCATTTGCAATGTCAAGGTCATGGGTTCAATTCCTAGGGATTGCATGAACAGGCACAATTCTAGCTACACACGTTTGATTTCATATAGGGTGCTGCAGAGATGACATGTTTTTTGTAGGAGAGTACTCTGAAACAAGTTAGCATTTTAGCACTTCCGGTTCCATTGTACCAAAGTCAATGGGGTTTTGGTTAAATGCCTGAAATAAGGTCTGTGCACAAGCTCAAGATTTTTTTTCATGTTCTATTCTACAGCATCAAATACGTCAGTAATGCCCCCTTGTGACATTTTTAAAAGCTTTTACTTGTCTTGAAAACGGAGGTTGCTAAATGTGACTACAGAGATTTTCGGGAACATGAGTTATCACACCGAACAGCTAAACTCTTCTACTCATAAGTCCACTTTTACAACCTTGTTGTGTTTTTAATCATGCTCTTGCAGACTAATCTAGAATAATGTTTAAATAAAGATGGAAAGAGTCATCGACACTTAATGATAGTTACATTCAAGTCATGCGACCCCTTCTTTTATAGTCTACATTTAGCCTTTACTTCTCCCAATTGTATTTAGACTTTGAGATTCGTAAAAGTTTTTCGGCCCTGAAGATCATCATGAACAAAACATGTAAAAACCATAAACTTTTTTAGGTCACAAAGCTTATTCTCTGGAATAATACCAAATCCAATGGAAAAATCCTATTGGGTTTTTAGTCGAGGAAACTGGACTGGTCCAGCCAGTTTATGCTTATTCCACCCACCTTCAAGATTATTTCTCACCTTCCTCTACACTTCCACTCCAAGGTTTCTTTCCCATAAAAGAGGTGTTACAAAAATAGCATGGCCAGAGAGATTGCCACATCCTTGTGCAATGTTTTCCTCCTCCTAATGGCGTCCAGCTGGGGCAGGTGCTGCACATCTAGATGGCGCTCACCTGGCAGGGCTCTGGGTTCCCATCAATATTTCACATCCTAAAGAACAAGCCCTGGTAACAGCGAATGGACTAGATATTCTGCGCTCATCCACAGCTTTAGTATGCATTCAGACTCATAGAAATGTAAATCCAACCACAGTGGGGAGGAGAGAGGTGACGGGCTCAGTACGAAATACTCCAGATGAATGGAGTATTTTTTCACTCGTTTATTCCTTCCGTCTCCACTCAGATCTAGCTTTTGGAGAGCTTTCGGATAAACTGGCTTACTTGGCCGATTTAAATAGGCGTTGGTGTAGTCAGCATTTTCGAGATGGGGGTTTGCGTGCCAGACTGATGGAGAATTGTGCTGAGAGTCAAGTTGGCGAAAATCACGGGATCGTCGCACTGCATTATTCCTGAGGTTAGACTCAATTTTGTTTGCTCTTAATTGTCGAAAGCATATCAGACTAATGAGGGGACTATATAGTAGTTCTCTTAAAGATTTAGAAAGGACACTGTTGAAAAGGCTAATTCTGTCCTGCTATTTGCACAAACTCTGCATATTTGAACTACGTCCCACGTTGCGCTTTGTTTCCCTGTGTTTATGTATGTGTGTGTCCCAGTGTGACAGTGCTCCACAGTGAATTTAATTTGCCAAAGAGCACTCGCTTAAAGAGCTCCCTGAACAAACAAGTTAGCAGAATTTACGCTTGCCTGATGTCAAATTACACCACCAAACGAACCTAACCTGAGCGGAGAATAAATTGCACCCTGTTGCAATGTGTGAACAAGCCTTGTCCTTTTTCCTCTACTCTCCTCTCCTCTCCCCTTTGCTTGTTTTCATGTCAGCTCTCATATTAAATATACATTTTGCACTCCTCTACCTCACGCCGCTTGGTAATGACTCGGGCCCTGAATGATTTATGCAGATATTGATTTCACTGTTAAACGTGAGATTAGATGCATAGCTCCCGACGCGATTTATCAAAGACATTGGCATCTAATTAAATTGTCAGCTCTAGTTTTATGGCGGTACACTTCTATGAAATATTAAAGCTGGCTCTGAGATTATTGTGGCCCCGAAGCAGACGTCGGCACCTGAAAAATGATATTTACATGCAGAGGAAAGGATGCGGAGAGGTTTGGATTAATAAGAGCAAAGGTTGAAGGTGAGAAAACGTGTTTGTTTTGCAGAAACGCTGGCTAACGAAGTCTTAACAACCTCACCTGGGCATTGCCTGAAACCGTTGGTGATTAATGCATTTTTTCATTCAGACAATCACACAGGTCACCTCATTTGTTCCTTATTTAATTCTTTTGCACTAGTATAATTAGCTATTTACCCTTTGACAAGTCACGTTCCCACCAAACTAGCATTATTTTTCTCGCCACACTGCAAAAAAATGGCTTTTTAATGAGTTTTTAATTAGTCTCTTTGTATGTTTTCCAGTAAAAAGAAGAATCAATACCGCATAATGTATTAAGACTTGTTTGCATCCATACAAGTGTATTTAGTATTTTCCCTCTTATTTTAACTTTTTATGCTAAAAATAAATGAAAGACAAAATACTGTACACTTAAATTAAAGATACATTTTCTGAAAACAAGTCTTAATATCATATGCAGTGTTGATTCTGAAGTAAACTGATCTTTTAGTTTTTAATTTAGGCTTTGCTTTCCAGTCAAATATATTAATGCATTAAGAATAAATTTGAATATAAAAATACATATATTTAGTAAATGTTCCACTTGTTTGTAAACTTTTTATACTTAAGATAAGTGAAAAATAGACATAATACACTCATATTTAAGCTACATTTTACTTATGAACTATTGCTTCTGAAGTAAATTTATCTTTTTTTTTTATTTAGTCTTTGTTTTTTCAGTAAAAATACCTTAATGCATTGAGAATCAGTAGACTCATTTACATAAATACTAGTATATTTATGTTTTTACCCACTTGTTATTAACCTTTTTTTATTCTTAAAATAAGTGGAAAAATAGACAAAATACACTCATATAAAAACAAATCTTAATTTTGCAGTGTTGCTTCTGAAGTAAATTTATCGTTTTAGTTTTTAAATTGAGTTTATTTTTGTTTTCCAGTAAAAAAAAAAAATTCTAAATGTATTGAGAAGCAATACTGCATAATATATTAAGACTTGTTTACATAAATGCACTACAAGTGTACTTAGTAATTTGCTCAACTTGTTTTTTACTTTTTTTTTATATATACAAGTAAGTACAAATACACTCATTAATATATATTTTATAATAGTTATAATATATCCTATGCAGTTTTTATATATGGAAATATTATAAAATATATTACAACGATGATTATTTATTTTAGTGTTTTGTTTTTGTTTTTTTAGTGCATACATTGATGTTCAGCTTAGCGAGGGCATACTGCCAGCCTCAAACATCTATATTTCAGCAGCGACCGGTTTCCCTTGTGTCACGCTCCTCATCTGTTTCGGCAGAGGCAAGATCTTCCGGCTCTTTCCGTAACTTAAGCCTGACCCAGATTCCCTTATCTGGCAGCGTGAGAGCGCTGTGGACTGGGTGGGGCGTGTATCTCCCTGCCTTGCGTGTGCCTTTGATACTTCATAGCAAAACACAGGCACACAAACAAACACACAAGGGGACTGATGGACAACAACAACACACTGCGCTCATGCTGAGATTTGTGTTTCATTGCAGGAAACGACTCTTTCCCCTGCCCTGAATGCACAAACACACCGGCCAACCTGCGTTCACTGTTTTTGACAAACTATGCTTTATCCGTTCTCTCTTTAATGAGCACCGGAGCAGAACACAATTTACTTACATGCCACACGGCTCACATTTCTACTTTTCTCTCGCACACACATACGCAAACCCGCTTTCTGGACGCACTGGTACATGTGTGCTGTGTTTGTAATTTTCCACTGAACGCATGTTCGTTTAGCTGATGCTAAGACTCTGTGTTTTTTGCTGTATGGCTGATTCTTGTTCCCCCATGGCACATTTATCATTTAGAGCTGATATGAAGAATTAAAGGCCGACTTGCATGAGGCCACTGGAACACCAGATCCTGAAACATCTTTATTGCAATTATGGCTTAAAAAGAGATGATTTAGAAACCGTTGGACAGGAAAGTGTGGATGTAGCGGATGAGTTGTATCTGAGCGGGAAAGTGGTGATGCAATTAGAGATGTGCACTGCTATATTTTCAAAACTCACTAGCTGGGATCTATCTATCTATCTGTCTGTCTGTCTGTCTGTCTGTCTGTCTGTCTGTCTATCTATCTATCTATCTACAAGACGCGCGTTAAATATCGCATGCGATTTATCGTGCAGCCCTACTATCTATTGTTCTGTCATTTTGTCTATCATGCCATCCATCCTTCCATCGTTCGTTCTTTCATATGTTCTATCATTCTATTGTTCTATCAGTTGTTCTATCTGTCTGTCTGTCTGTCTGTCTGTCTGTCTGTCTATCTATCTATCTATCTATCTTTCTGTCATTTTGTCTATCATGCCATCCATCCTTCCATCGTTCATTCTTTCATACGTTCTATCATTCTATTGTTCTATCGGTTGTTCTATCTATCTGTCTATCTATCTGTCTATCTGTCTGTCTCTCTGTCTGTCTATCTATCTATCTATCGGTCTGTCTGTTTGGTTATGTTCTATCTATCTATCTATCTATCTATCTATCTATCCGTCCGTCCGTTTGT
>NW_015555884.1:200590-224042 GCF_001515605.1 Sinocyclocheilus anshuiensis | reverse complement strand
CGTTCTGTCTGTCTGTCTGTCTGTCTGTCTGTCTATCGTTCTGTCGTTCTATCTGTCTGTGTATTGTTCTATTTTTCTGTTTATCATTCTATCTGTCTTTCTATCATTATATCTGTCTATCAATCTATCTATCATTCTATCACTTTTTTCAGTGATAAATTTTGCTGAATTTCAATCGATTCATATTGTTCTGTCTGTCTGTCTGTCTATCTGTCTGTGTGTATCTATCTATCCATCTATCCATCTATCCATGTATCCATCTATCCATCTATCCATGTATCCTTCCATCTATCTGTCTGTCTGTCTATCGTTCTGTCTGTCTGTCTATCGTTCTGTCTATCTGTCTGTCTGTCTATCGTTCTGTCTGTCTGTCTGTCTGTCTATCGTTCTGTTGTTCTATCTGTCTGTGTATTGTTCTATTTTTCTGTCTATCATTCTATCTGTCTTTCTATCATTATATCTGTCTATCTATCATTCTATCACTTTTTTCAGTGATAAATTTTGCTGAATTTCAATCGATTCATATCGTTCTGTCTGTCTGTCTATCTGTCTGTGTATCCATCCATCCATCCATCCGTTTATTTGTCCATTGTACTATCTTTCATTCTATCAGTCTATCACCTTTTCCCAAAACTTTCATATATGTGAATTTCATTGAATTTCACTTGATTCATTTTTTTTTGCTTCACTGTATTCAAATTTGCATGGCAATTCTGCATTTATATAATAAAATCATATTTGAAAAAAAAACAAAACAAAAAAAGATTTTAAATTAGCTCAAAACCCACTAATCAAATCATGTCTTGTAGAACTAGTCGACCGTAATGGACGCATGTCTTTTGTACAGTAAATAAGTGCTATGAGTTGAGCAGTGCTCAGTGTTTGTCTGTGGATGATTGTGTAACTGCGTTTGTGCCCAGATACCTCTGACTTCCTGACAACACATCAGAGACACCAACATGCCTCACATCACACAACTCATGCAGCTCACAGGGAGAGGCAGATGCCAATCATACACTCTCTCTCTCTCTCTCTCTCTCTCATTCTCTCTCTCCACATACACTTTTTGTCTCCTCTCTAATAGCTTCCACTGTGTCTTGGTACCCAGAATGAACTGCTGCTGTTCTCTGTAATGAGTGGCTCTGAGAGGCTGGGACAGGCCAGGTGCTGTCTTCATCATGTAAACATCCCAGTCATTTTTAAAGTCTTATTTTCCCTATAGGGAACAGTCTTCTGCCTCTCACTTCAAACTTAGTGGAGGGAAAAAAAACATTTTCATACAGTGATACAAAACTGTAAAAAGACACCATGGAGCAAACAAACTATACCAATGCATGTAGCAATGAGATATTTGTGGTGACATTTCCAAACTACATTTTATTCTACAATACTGTAAACCTTTGTGCATCTTTTGTCAAAACATCACACATCTTGCACAAAATGTGGCAGATTTAAAGGGTAATCAAATTTTCAGACAGCAAATGAGGTAATTAAACTTAATAAGATGCTATTTTGTCTTTTTTTCCTGCCCTTTGAGGAAATAGAAAGCTGGCTGAGACGGCTGTACGCATGTCTAAGTTGAGATCTGTCTGAATTCATTTAGGTTAATGAGAAAGAAAGTGTTCCAGATGTACCACATTTAGCAACGCGCTGGTTTCGCTTTGAGTATACAGGAGCGTTTGAGTCTCAGAATAGCTACACTCACACACGAGCTGAATACGCTTGTCAGCTACTGTTAGAACAGTTTCTGTTGCTCATACACAAGAGATTTACAACAGAATTCTGTAACCAAAATGAGTTGTGTATATATAAAAATGGCCAAAAAAAAGTATTTTCTAAAATATGTTTCAAAATATATTTATGTAAGTATAGTTTCTACCAATATATCAGTAAAATACATTTTGGAATTTTGGTATGTCAAAGTTAAATTTAAATGCATCTTCAATTTCAAAAATATATTTAATTGAGCTCCACTGTTTGCAACATATAGTTTTTCATACATTTAAAATATATTTTGGCCAGTCATTTTACTGTGGGTATGAACAGAAATGCACTCAAAAACTAAAATGTGATGTAC
This sequence comes from Sinocyclocheilus anshuiensis, assembly GCF_001515605.1. Lineage (NCBI taxonomy): Eukaryota > Metazoa > Chordata > Actinopteri > Cypriniformes > Cyprinidae > Sinocyclocheilus > Sinocyclocheilus anshuiensis. Next base: position 221,965 of record NW_015555884.1, on the reverse strand, counting down.
ATATAGCATGAAATGTGTTTATTATTTGATGAATAAACAACAGTGTCAGCTTTCTCAGGCTATAAATGGAAGTGTTGTCTGGAAAAGAGCAAGACAAAGAGTCTGAGAATAAGTTGGAGAACAAGACAAAAGTCCCGCTTAAGTGCTTGAGCCGAGAAGAAAGAACATAAAACAAAGAACCAGAAAGAGTTGATGAAAACCAGTGGGAGCTGGCCTAAATAGTTCTGAATAAATATTTAAACCTTAAAGACACATTTTAAAGTCTTGAACTTCACTATTGTTTTTTCTGTTACTATGGTCACAGGCGCTGTTCAAGGTTATTACGAATACAAGGCTTCAGTTAACTGATCATACAGACAGTGTTTGATCAGATCTGTCTGCTATTGTAGATAACTTGAAAATGAAAATTTGAATGTTGGTAAAATATATAAATTGCAAATGCGGTCTATATGTGAAGAAGCTTAACTGAACGAGATTCTGAATTGATATTTGACACTAATTTAACTTATGAACAATTATTAGCTTTTATTCTTTTAAGTCTTCTGCTTTCTTGTGCTTGGCCTTGACTAAGTTTCAAGAATATGTGCTTTTAAATACAGGTTGCTTTAAAAACAAGCCACGTGTACAGCATCTGCAAGCTGCTATTATATGTCAGTGTTAGCCATCAATAAATCATTGTTCAAAGTTGTTATTTTCATACAGTTCTTCTCTCCTTTCTTCTAAATAGAAGGTGAGCTTATATGTCTTCTGCCTCAGAGTAGGCAACGCTGATTATGCTTAGCTTACATCATAAAAGCATTACATTGGTTGACTGACCTTATTTCTCAGTAGAAGCATCCAAAGTTGTGCAGTCAATATTATAGTCACCTTTTATCCCGGTTTCATCACCTTGACAGGACTGGTTACTGAGTTAAAGACACTGGAAGGTGTTGAAAGTTTTGGAGGTGTTGCATGCCAGGGTTATGGATGTTTGAAGAATGCAGATAAAACCAAAAAGAAGTAAATAAAGCCCATCTCAGGTTCATTGACAAGGAATCTTACATATTTCAATGCAGGTATCAGTTTAGTTGGTGTGAAAGTTTGTTTTTCGTGGAAACTGCTCGTGAGGTGTCTGTAAATGTCTCATAAAGTCATATGCAAGCTAAAGATCTTCTGGTTTGATCCAGGGTTCTTAGTGTTGATTAAAACTAATAAAACATTTGTGTTCATTGAAATAAAGCTGAATATAAATATTAGATCAAAAATGAGATGAAAATGGAAATGTTGCTTTGGCAACTAGCTGAAATAAGTTCGAATTGAATTATTAAAATTACTATATGGAAATAATTAAAAACTAAAACTGAACTAAAAATAAAAATGAAAAAGCACATAACGTAATGACATTGAAGATTAAACTAAAATTAAAATTTACACTAAAAATGTAAAAATAAACACTAATTCGGAGTATTAATACAAATATTATATATAGTAAACACTAGATCAGTGGGGTTTTTTTTCATAAAGTTGGTCTTTGGTCTTTTTGGTCACAGACAGCAGGGAGACAACTATTCTAGGTGCTAAATGTGAGTAATAAAATACAACTAACCATATTTTTTATTTTTTATTTTTTTTTGCATTTTAAAACCTGTTGACAGCCATAGCTTTAGTCTGAAGCAAGAGAATAATACAATAACTAAAAACATTGTCTATGATTTGTATATGGTTCTATAGCTGCTGTCCTCCTCCTCTGCATCAAATCTGTGTTTGTATCTGAGACGATTGCAGGACATTGTCAGATACACAGTTCCTTTCCTCCTCTCAGCGGGTTCAGAGTAGCCCAAAATGAGCCATTGACCAGTAAACCCAGACGCCCTGCTGTGCATTACACCAATGATACTTGACTTGGAAAGTCAAGTGGGTAGGTGCCGTGCCCCCCACTGCCCCAACAGCCACAAGAGCCCCTCAGAGCTGGCTACACATGGAGTGATTACACCATCGTTTAATAAATGTCGCCATTATGGAGCCCTCCTGCATGAGGGCCGCGCTACTGGGCCCTGCCCATTCACTCCACAGGCTTTAAATGCGACCTCGGTGGAAAGAAGAAATGCTGGGTGCCAAGTGTCCCTCAAGTGGCATGTCTGGGAATTAGAGGCAGACGAGACAGATGAACATGTGCTCTCAGCACTGAGCCTTTATCATCAGCCACACATATAGAGGCCATTTCCTGGACAAAAAGTCCTAAAAGGGTCTCTAATTGAAAGTCAAGATGTTCAGTTGAGTTCTGAGGTAAATCTTAAACTACTGTGAATTCATCTAGGTGGCTTATAAGAGCAGATATGTTTTGAATGTGTGTACATTTTTCTGTTGAACTTCTGTTGACCAGCTTGAATGTTGGTCATGTCTGGTTAGTGCTGGTTTAATGCTGTTCTCCAGTGAAATGTACCAGTTAGTTAAGCTCTTTGGATGTTGAATTGATTTCTTAAAATTGCATAAATTTAGTATTATTCATAGTAGTAGCAGCAGTAGTAGTAGTAATAAATATATACTACTGTTCAAAAGTTTGGGTTCATAAGTCTCCTCAAGGCTTTGTATAATAAAACATTACTACAGTTTAAAACAACTGTTTTCTAATTTAATATATTTTAAAATATAATTTAGTAATTTGTGGCAAAGCTGAATTTTCAGCAGTCAGTACATGATCCTTTAGAAATTGTAATATGCTGATTTGGTGCTCAATAAATATTTCTTATTGTTGAAAACAGTTGTGCTACTTAATATTTTTGAAAAATCATGTATATTTTTATGAGATATATATTTTTATGAGATATATATATACGTATGTGTGTGTGTGTGTGTGTGTGTGTGTGTGTGTGTGTGTGTGTGTGTGTGTGTGTGTGTATATAAACGTTTTACATTTGTGAAGACATTTTTACATTTTGTGTGTGTGGGTGTGTGCTTTTATTTATTTATTTTTTATTTATTTATTTTTTTTTTTCCCAGGATTCATTGATGAATATAAAGTTTAAATGAACATCATTTATTTGAAATAGAAATATTTCGTAACAGTATAAAGAACTTTGTCACTTTTGATCAATTTACATCCCTGCTGAATATTATTTTCTAGACATTCCTTATAATTTATTTTATTTTTTAATTGTTTATACTTTAATTATTTTAACTATATTTTTTATAATTATTTATATTTTTTATTATATTATTAAAATAAACAAATATTGAAAAACGTATAAAAATAAATATTATTGTACTTTTTCTTTGTACATGTCTTGTTGGTTAAGCTAGTTAACATGCCAGTTGCAGACATCAGAACACCAGAATCATATTGGCTACAAGTTTCTCGAAAACAACATATGCTGGTGTTTTGGTGTTTTCAGCTGGACTGAAAGAGTCTGTCACTGACTGTGGTGGCTGAAAGGAGCAATTGTTGTTGTGGACGAACAACATCATTTCTGTTATGACAAAACCTCCGCTTCTGTTCCATCTCACTTTATTTCTTGTTTTCAATTCACACTCTCCCGAGCTCATCTTTTTTTCTGGCTGTGTTCTGGTGAGCGACTGTGTGTGTTTGCGTATGTGAGTGTGAGTTTGTAAGTTGAGGGGTCACACAAAGGGGCGAAACACCAGAACTCAGACTGACTGTGAAGTGCTCTGTCTCCTCAGAAAGCGAAAGAGAGATGGTTTTCTGCTCTCGACGGGCTGCCTCCTCGCCCCACAGCATCACGCACACTGAACTGATTGTCTCAAACACTCTGCTTTCGAAGTTTGAGATGACATGAGGAGACGTTGCCCTGCTGAGGTATACTGGAGAGTCTCGAGTTTTGAAAGCAGCAGTGTGGCGAATGACAAACCCCGGTCCTCAGATGGCAGAGAACAGAGCGAGCCACCCAGGCCTCCTTCCACTGATTATTTACTGTGTTTTGTGCATCTATCTGTCACCGTGATAGTGTGCGTGTAAGCTCATCCTTTTCCTGCACGATAAAAGCCACTTACTGGCAATGTTGACCTTGCCCGGTGCTGTCAGTCACACACAAAATAAAGCAGCATGTTCTTGTTCTTGAATTTCTCTGCTGCTGTCACATAATTATAAAGCTTGCAAGGTGAGCACTCATGCTTCCTATTATTCTTCTTTTGACACTTTTCTGCAATTAATTCTGCTCCAGTCATTCATCGCACACTATAAAAAGTGAGAAAGTGTAGTTGTTAGCTTAAAGAGCTGTTTGAGTTTTCATTGCTGTCCTACTGTAGTCGTGTTGAATCAGTGATATTAATAATGCTATACTATATACTGTACAGAATTTTGAGGTTTTGAAAGAAGTTTATACTTACTAAGGCTGCATTAATTTTAATTATATAATTGTGAAATAAAAATACTGTGAAATATTACAATCAAAAATGAACTGTTTTATATTTTAATATATAGATAATATAATAATCAAAAGATCCATACCATTCTGTACTATTCTGAATTTTGGGGTAAGAAAGATTTTTGCACAGCAAGGCTGCATTTATTTGACTAAAAATACAGTAAAAACAGTAGTATTGTAGAATATTATTACAATTTGAAATAACCGTTTTCTATTTTAATATATTTCAAAATGTTATGAATTTTCAGCATTATTACGCCGGCCTTCAGTGTCACATGATCTTTCAGAAACCATTCAAACATGATAATTTCGTCCTCAAGTAATTTATTAATATTGCTTAATAGTGCTGCTTAATATTTTTATGGAAACCATGATATTTATAATAATTTTTTTGATGTATAGAAAGTTCATAAGAACAGCATTTTTTATTTACATAATAAATATATTCACTGTCAGTTTTGATCAAGGTAATGCATCCTTGCTGAATAAAAGTAATAATTCTTTGAAAAGAAAAATCTTACTGACCCCAAGCTTTTGATTAATTTACACTATAATATACAATTTTTAATAATTACAATATATAAATTAGATACAGTATAATAAATAATATAACATATGAAGTATTTATTTAGTATGTAATTTCCTTTTAAAATGATGCCCTTTATCAAGACAATTTCATGAATAGTTCAAACAAAAATATCCAAACGTAACTCCTGTTTAGCTTTGCACAATCACATTGATTGCCAATATTTACAGGTTATTGGTTGTTTGCATACATGATTGTTTAATGATTTTGACATTAAGACTTGAGAAAAAACAGTTACCCGTGTTTAGTTGCATGTAAACACACTTCTATTGTCAATACACTAAGATAAGCAAAGTGTCGATTTTTCACCGAAGCTTTGAGATCAGTTAAAACCGGTTCCACTGAGGGTCATGGAGATGTATTTAACAAAAATTTGAGACTTTTGTGTGTGTGTGTGTGTGTGTGTGTGTGTGTGTGTGTGTGTGTGTCTCGCCTTGCCTTTCTGGCTTCCCTCAGTGGCAGTCGGTGTGTGTTGCTGTGCTGTTCCCTGTCACTTCTTCTCAGTTCCCCGTCTCTCTCATTTTATGCTCCCTTGTGCTGGATATTATTCTCAGGAGCTGTGGAAATCTTGACCCTGTGCTCTCAAACACCTCACCCTGTCACTATCCTGTCCTCTCTCTCATCCACCTCTCCTCTTAGTGGCTCATTCGAGAAGTCCAGGGCTAGAAGCTCCCTCCCCCGAGCGCGCACACAAACGCACAGCCCTGGATCCGTCTGCAAGGCCCTGCATGCATGACTGCCCTGCTGACGGCTGACGGCTGACGGCTGACAGGCTTTTTTGGGCTTTTATCCGTCATTGTTGCGTCTGTCTATTTTCTTCCTCTCCTCTCTCCTTCTCTCCTCCTGTCACACCGTCAGCAGCTAGTCTGCCGTCTTCTCCTGTAATCCCACTCTCCAGAAAGCCGTAATTGAGCGAGAGATGCAGGGATTATTACTGTGATTTGGGGAAGGTGATAGTGCTACATTTCGGGGATATTTCAGACAGACTGAAGCATTTTAGGACTGAAAACATGAAAGCTGGAGGGCGAAAAGGAAGAGTGGGTAGATTTGCGATGTATCCAACGCAAAAACGCTCCCCTTCAACCCTCTAGTTTGACACGGTCGATACTTTAATGCATGATGCAGACGGCCAAAGAAATCTATACCAGTCTCTGAGTGCAATACACATAGGAATGAATACAGCCTTTACAAGGTGATTATTTCACTCCAATGAAGCACCGGAGAGCAATTTGTCTGTTTCCAAAGTGATCGACTTTGTTTATCCTTCGTGTCACTTTCTCGACTGCAGCTTTTATACATATGGTGTTCTTTTCAAGGTTTTGCTTGCAGATATCTGTTTAGGCCAGTAGTTCGGTTTGATTGAATCCGCTCAACAGTGTCGACTGCATCTGTGTGTTCGAGCGAGCGTTCGTCTCCGTCCTTTTGATGAAGCCGTGCTGCACGACAAAAGCGTGAAGGCTGATGTTTTCTACTGAGGGTCACGATGTTGCTTTGATCAGGTATCAAATAATGTTAAGCTCAGGTGTAGATTTGAAGGTCCTGTTGATGCATTGAGAATGTATGCAACTGTTCAATCGTTTGGAGAAAGAAATTCATACTTTTATTTAGCAAAGACGCATTAAGTTGGTCAAAAGTAGGGCTGCACGATAATAGTTCAACTGATAATCACGGTTATTCTGATAAAAAATATAATCACGATTATTAATAACGATTATTCTATCAAAAGGGTAAATGCAATAACATTTAATGTGTCCTTTAACCAACCTCCACTGAAAACTCATGGTTTTGGTTAGTGTTTTATAATCTGTATTCACATTAGATTTTCTAAGTGACTATTTGTTCGCAAATAAGACAAGCCACTCAGATCGCGCAGTAAATTTGCTCAAAGATCGTTAATACAAACTGATAATAACATTGCCATGCCATTTTCAACTGATTAACATTATGAAAACTGGTAAAAACTTTAGAAACTCCTCATATAACTTAAAATAATTCCAATTTATGTACATTTTTCCCCATTGTATTGCCACAGGTAGCAAAAGCGCATTTATTCCTCAAATACAATAGATCCATTATTGAAACTCTGTGAAAGTTTGATAATGGCAAATTTGGTTACACACGCAGCACAAATGGCTTGTGAAAAAAAACGCACATTGGCTGTATGACACTTTCATGTAAGAAGAAATCGCTGTGGAGATATCGCTAAAATCCAGCACATGTATGTTTTTGGTCGCCATGATTTTGCCAAGTAAGACATGTTCCTGGATCAACATCTTTTGTTGATCCTGGATCAACATTACTGTCCAAAAATATAGACTAAACCTAATCCCTACCCCTAAACCTAACCCTAGCCATAATTTATTCCTAAAATCAGTGTGAAATGATAGCTGATTTACAAGGGTGTAGAAGCACCTAAACCTGATCGTAAGCCTAAAACAGATATTTCCTGAAAAGTTATCCCTTATTTCTGATTGGTTAATTGGAATGTTGTTCCAGGATCAACAAGGATGTTCCGCCATCAGTCAGCGCGCACACAGGGTTGCCAGATTGCACAGATTAAGTAAAACACCGGGCAGAAAGTTTATCCTTAAAGGAGAAAAGCTCTGTTTTGGGGACTAATGCCGAGTTCATACTGCACGATTTTCAAAGACGTCGCATCACTGTTGGTTTCACACTGAACAACTATCTGGGGTAGCATTCAGTTGTTGCTGTGTTCACACTGCACAATGGAACGATGACAGGAGGTTACAAACTGCATGACTTTACAATAGGGAGAATCACCGACAGCTCTGTCTGGTGCAGGGTTGCCAGGTTTTCGCTACAACAGCCGCCCAATTACTATTCAAAAATACAATTCACATTCCAGGGCCTAAATATCAGTTATTGGGGTCGCTTCAACCTGCTCACATAAAAAAACTATAATTTAATTAATCAAACTACGTTTCATATAACTCCTCCCCGAACTTTCCTCTGCCCTGTATCTTGCTCTCTCATTGGCTGTAGGTCATCGCCGATGTGTTTTTCAGTCAGAACTCATTCCACACAGCGGGACTGTGAATCGCTGACAGCTGCAGATATTTAGCATGCCAAATATTTCATGGGCGTCGGCGATTCCCTCAGATCGCGTCTTTGATAATTCACACTGCGTGATTGTCACTCGCGTGAACGAGCACCGATTTGCCTCCGATTTCGGGCATTTGTCGGCGATTTCGCAAAACCTGTCGGCGAGCAAAAAATCTGGCTAAAATCGTGCAGTGTGAACTCGGCATTAATCTCTTCACATCTGGCAACCACAAGCATGAATGCTAGTGAAGACTTGTTAGCAATGCAAGATAACGCAAATGGCAAATTAAAAACAGGTGTTCAGGATAAATAACGAGCCGGCCAATATCGTGATGATTATTTTTAATTAATCGAGAAAGGTGGATATCGTTATCGAGATTAAAATGCGAATAATCGTGCAGCCCTAGTCAAAATGAAGAAACAAAGTCACCTACATCTTGGATGCCCTGGGGGTAAGCAGATAAACATCACATTTTCATTTTTGGGTGAACTAGCCCTTTAAGCTCTTAACATCTGGCAACCACAAGCATGAATGCTAGTGAAGACTTGTTAGCAATGCAAGATAACGCAAATGGCAAATTAAAAACAGGTGTTCAGGATAAATAACGAGCCGGCCAATATCGTGATGATTATTTTTAATTAATCGAGAAAGGTGGATATCGTTATCGAGATTAAAATGCGAATAATCGTGCAGCCCTAGTCAAAAGTGATAGTAAAAACATGTTGCTGTTGTTTTGAACTTTCTATTCATCAAAGAATCCACACAATTTTTAAACAGCACAACTGTTTTCAACATTGATAATAATAAGAAATGTTTTGAGCAGCAATTCAGCATATTAGAATGATTTCTGAAGGACACTGGAGTAACGATGCTGAAAATTCAGTTTTGCATCACAGGAACAAATTACATTTTTAAATATATTCAAATAGAAAACAGATTTTAAATAGTAAAAGTGTTTCAAAGTATTACTATTTTACTGTATTTTTCATAAAGTAAACCCAATAGCCTTGGTGAGCATAATAACAAAAACACAACAAGTGAACTCAATAACTGATTCTCATTTGCATCACAAAACTTATGAATGAGATTGAATATTACCATATAGATACCGATAGCTGCTTCAAATATTAAGTGCTGTTGTAGAAAACAGACAACTACTTATGTTAAAGGGATAGTTCACCCAAAAGTGTAGCGGTTGCTGGTAGCCATTGACTTACATCGTTTTTTGTTTTTTTTCTCCATACTATGGAAGTCAATGGCTACCAGCAACTGTTTGATTACCAGCATTCTTCAAGATATCTTCTTTTGTGTTCAACAGAAGAAAGAAATTCATATATGCTTGGAACGACACGAGGGTGAGTAAATGATGACAACATTTTCATTTTGGGGTGAACTATCCCTTTAAGTTTCGATATTCGTGCTATATACATTATGATATTGCACATGAAATTCTAGAGTGTGTGTTATTTTTTATGTTGAAATTTGCCTAAAAACATACCCGATTTACATGTGACGTAGTGGACATGGTATACAGGTGGACACGTTGCCCAAAAAACATTCAAATGCAACCTAAAGTGTGTATACACTGGAGCTCCAAAGTACCATTAAACTTTGTTATTTTGGACTTTTGCCATTTTTAGGCAGACGAGCGCTTGATTTCCCAAAGCCTATTACAATGGAGCGACAAATGCAATTAGCAACTTCTTTTCGCCTGAACTTGCTGCGTGCACCAGGAATGAAACATCTATGCCGGTTAGCTCTGACTGTAATCGTGTTACACCACCTATTTATGCGTGAAAACCGGTAAAACGCATACAAAATAAGGTGAAATTATATGACAAACATTTAATTGGAGACGGACCGGATCGTTTAAAGGATATTAAACTGCAGTGCGCACAGCTTTCGGTGTAATCAGTTTAGATATTAGAAGCATGTGGGTTGTACATCAAACCCTGTAGGATTTAAAAGGCTTCCAAATCTGCAGAGGGATGTTGAAGTTTATTTCCTCCGAAGTTTATAAGCTGCTTAAAGCCTTTAAGGACTTTAGCATGGGCTGCCATAGAAACATCAACCTCGGAGACAGGCCTGACTAGCTGCCACTGAAACTCAGAGGAAAGTGTGTGTGTAATAGAGCTAAGTGTGGATAAACGTAGTGTCCTAGTTTCTACCGGCTAAGGTAAACCATCTTGGTTGTTATATGACCATTGAATTTGTAACAGCAGTTCTTTGAATACAATTTGTCACATCAGAGTTTGGTTTTCCGGAAAGGTCTTTGGCAATACAAGAATGTTGAAACCCACAAGGTATTGTGTAATGCAGCTTCGTTTTTTGATATTATTTTTAGACAGATATTTTCTCAGGTTCTCCACTCGAAGAGTTGTCTTTCATTCATCTGCACTCAGGGAATCCATTTCCTTCTAGAAATATTCTGCATTTGAAATGCTTCCTGTGACCATGTGATCTACTACACCATGTTGTTGTGGCGTTAAGAGCAGCTTTCAGAAGGAAAGATGGATTGTGACCCTCTCCAGGGGTGTGTTGGGCGAGATTACCCTCATTATCGCCCATCTCGGTGCCTTCCAGACCTCCACCGCCCACCCGAGCCCACTAATGGAGGCCGAACGGCAAGCTCGAACAGCCTCAGCTTGGAGTCTTACTAAACTCAACCAAAACGAATCGGTTGTATCATCCCCGGCTCTCCATCATATTGGTGAATTTAGACTTTTAGACCTAGTTTTTATAGTCTACATCTTTCCGCCTCAATGTTATAGAGTAGATTTTCAGTTTTCTTATGTTGTTGAGTGAATAACATGCCACATCTTGTAAAGATACGATGGTTGGATTGATATGTTCACATTTTCCAGCTTGATTTCAGGTTTTCCATATTGTTTTTTTAGGGACAATAGACAAAAACACATTGTACATCAGAATTTCTTTGCCCTACAAACACATAGACAATAAATGTAATTTTATTAATGGCATCTCATCTTTCTCTTGTATTGAAAAGAGTGTTTGCCTGCAATCCACTCTCCTGAGGCACAAGCAAATATGCACTTGTCAGCTCCAAAGTGCATTTTTTGCTTTCCTCATCCATATGATACCCAGACGATAGCGTAAGCTTCTCATTGTCAAATGTGTGTTTTTCTAAATCTCTCCCCAGACTAATAACTTGATGCTGTATTTCCAGTTTTATGAGTCCTGGTAGGAGTGAACGGCAGATTTAGTATCGTAAAGAATGTGTAATGTATGATTTGTTGGTGTAATGAGCAAGAAGTGGGGCTCTGTGAGCAAAAACACCCTCCGAGTGCTTTTGATTGATTAGCGAGGGTTGTAACCAGCCAAATGTATTCACAACTGCCCTAATGCTGTGGATTGTGGACCGGGATATTAGCCTGTATGCATTACAGTGACATATTCACCTCAGCCAGCTCAATAAATCTTACTGTGTGGGGAAAGAATTCAGAGGAACCATTTTCTGCCTCTCCCTTTCTTTCTCCCTCTCTTTTCAGGCACAGATAATGTCTGGAAGGTACAGAGAGGGTTTGCACAGGAGATTTGAAGCGAAAGACATAGAGACTGAGACACACCACAGGGTGGGGCCATAGAACCTCCACTACTTCACTTGACTCCATAGATCTTCTCCAAATCTAGTGAACTTCCTACCTATACATCATTTTAAGACATCATATGTGCTCCCAATGGGAAGGCTGTTCCAAAAGTTAGATACCAATTTCTAAGATACCTCAGTTTGGTCCAGTTTAAGGCAGCATATATCTCTTTTTGCAGCGAAAGAAATTCCAGAATGCATTTCTGCAGAATGCATGAGTTGAACACCATGAGATGTGAGAGTGTGTGTAGTAATTCAATGGCATGTCGTCAATTATTCCTATATCTTTTCCAGATCTAGTGTTATTAGTCTGGGGAGAGATATGGGAAAACAACTGAACAATAAATAAATATTATTTATTAATTTACTTTATTTTATTATTTATTAATTTACCTGATGAGAGGTCATCAGGTTTTATTGTTGCTGTTCCGTATTCTAATTGGTGGGTTGCACCAGTCGTCATAGCTTTTGAAAATCTGACCACAAAGGGAATGTTTTGCCAGTGAAAAGATAATATTCAATTTGAACAAGAATCCAGTTTTCTTGCCACAAAAAATTCATATTTTGGAACAAAAAACGATTTGAATTTAAATTGCAGCAGTGCATAATGCATATCATGAGCAAGGCGAATGATCAATGCATGAATCAAAGCCATTTAGCAAACAATTTCTGACCTGGTTTTCCAAGTATAATATATATATATATATATATATATATATAGAGAGAGAGAGAGAGAGAGAGAGAGAGAGAGAGAGAGAAAGAGAGACAGAGAGAGAGACACTTTTAATTATATCCCTGAATGTGAGCATAGACAAATCATAAAGAACTATGTAGCAGTGTCATACTTTTTTCCTTCAATATTTGCCCCATTAAATAGTTTTTCAGGGACATTTTACTTTTTACCCATTGTTTTCAGACCTGATTCTATGTTATGTTATGTTATGGATTAATTAAATTAATTTATTGTTGCATTTGCCCATCATTTTAAATATTTTGAATATTTTGTCTTTTTTTGTGCCCTAAGCTCTGGTTAATTCTGCATTGAAATCATTTACAATAACATTATGCATATGGACCAATGATGTATTGTTAGAAGTTGTCTCTTTGTCACCATGCTTGACAACAAAAGGTCACTTGTGGACTTCTGTACACCACAAATAAATGTGTGAATGCTGCTTTAGAAGGTACAGCAACTGGCTATGTAAGTGCTCGATAGCTGCTCACTAGGTTTTTAACAGATTGTGTTCACACTGCTTGCAACCAAGTAGAGTGTCATTCTCTTACGCTCATAGTGTATGCGAATTACTAAACTTGTATGCTTAGAGGTTTAAACAAAGTCCCTAAAAACATGAGTTTGCATAGGAGTATACTTTAACCTCACGCTAACATCACTTTCTGGCCCTTTAATCAAATTTGTGCAAATGACACATTAGATGTTCGGAAAAAAATGATTGCAGTCTATTTCAGAGATAGAGGAAATCACAACGAAGGTACACTCGGAGATGGGCATTTAGCGTATCACATGTCATTTGTTTGGAAACATATATTACATTAGAGGAATGGGCTGATGATATTTCCTGCTGCGTGGGAGCTTTATTGAGCCCTGGGGCAACATGTGTTGAGTAATTGAGGCACTAATGTAAATAACGACTCGGATAGAAGATCAATCATTGGCCGGTACTGAACTTTAATATTGGAGTGAGGCATGAGCCCTGTATAACACAGATATGAGACATTATCAGCATTCCCTAGATACTCTTATAGACTTACAGGGTGTTTATGTAAAGCCCATATGTTGTATATGGTTTATGTAAATGCTCTCTCCCACTCTCTGCCCATCCGACTCTGAACTCTTGACCCGTTCTTGAACTGTTCTGCTTATTTTTTCTCTCTTGGACATTGAAATTGCAAATGAGTGTGTTAATATGTCAGTCTCGCATGTTTCCTATAGAGATCACAACAGCATCTGAAACTGTGTTGAGATCTGACAAAATGCTCTCAATATGATATTCTTAATATGAACTCGATAATTTTTCATTACTTTTTTCCAAGACAAAATTATTTGAACTTATTTGAATGATCTACATTAATTTTATTGCTCTGTACTTTGTATCTTAAATTAGACTATTACATTATCAGTAATGGTCTAATTTAACTATAAAACTGGGATTCCTTAACCAGTATTTTTGTCTTGATTTCCATGTATGATGGATAGATGGATGAATAGGTCAAAATATTTTTCCTATTATATTTTATAATATATAAAAATATTATTTTTTGTTATATTCATAAAACTTAAAAGTTATGTATGTATATATATATATATATATATATATATATACATACACACACATACATACATACATATATGTGGATAAATAAAGATTTATGTTGCATTGTTTTTATTTACATTCTTTAATTCTGAAATTCATCAGATTGAAGGAAAATGAGTTGCAAATGCCATTTCTTGTTGGCTTTAAGTCTCCTGAGCTATGAAAGAGCAACCTCTGAGCAATAGAATGTTCCACTGGCATAAACACACACAAACACAGTATTAAAGACAAACAATCTTTCCATTCCACTGTCGTATCAACATTATTTAGAGCTGAGCAACAGTGAGAAATGCCCCAGATATGATCAGCCAATGGCCGGGCATCTGCCATCTATCAGCAGGTACTGCAAATAATATAAATAACACAGGCAGGGGATGCAGAAAGAAATAGCTCCCAGTAAACAGATAATAATTATGTAAATGTTGTTGGACCTCGGGACTTAGTGAGAAATATGTAACCGAAGTTCCATAACAGCAGAGTATGCAGATAGTCGTTTTAATTTACTCTCTGCTTAACTCGGATAAACTGTCTTATAGCCGTTTACCAATGCTAACAAGACTCTGCCACAACAGTCACCCAGTCCTGAGTGAGGTGTGTTTTTGTGACAAAGAAACTGATTAATGCTTATATAATGTACTGGCCTTGTCGAAAATGCCATGGAATTAAACTCACTTGCAGCTTTTTAAATGTTTTAAAGTGGTCCTATTATGCTCTTTTACAAAGTCTTGATTTTGTTTTGGGGGTGTACTAGAACATGCTCTCATGCTTGGTGGTCGAAAAACGCATTATTTTTCACATAAAAAAACATTATTACAATACCTTTCTCCCCAGCCTTGCACAAACGGCTCGATTAGTTCCGGGTTTGATGAAGGCCCGCCTTCCGAAAAACGAAATGTGTTGTGATTGGTACTCAAACTGTGTCCTGTGCACTCTCAAATCTCTGTGCTCATGCACTATAGATATTAATTATTTTCGCACCTGAATTAAACATCGTCAAAGGTTATCATTATGCACTTTTAAAAAGTAGTCTCAAAACAGATTTGTGCAGGGCCTTTCCTTTATTTTTTATTGTTGTATTTTTGTTTTAACAAACTGGTTACTTGCTCTCGCACAAAACCGGACGCTCGCGCTCAGATACACGCTGCTCTCGCCCGGAGAGAGACACGTTTTAAGTGCGCGTTTTTGTTTTTTTTGTGCGAGAGCAAGGGAAATCCGCACGCGAGCAGAGAGATTCGCGCTCGCGCATTGTGTTAATGTGCTTTCGCGCTACAATAATGCGCTCTCGACATTTGTCATTAAAATAACGCCATAATTGGTCCCTTGCCAAAGCAGCAAATTCCATCTGCTCCGGTATAGTTAAGGATGGCTACAATATTGCCATATCAATTTGAGCCGGATTCAGACCCCGAGAATATTGAGCAAGAGGATCGTACAGAACCTTTGCACACACGGATATTGCAAGACACATCAGAGTGGTAACGTTATTGTTGTTTTTTTTTTTTTTTTGGCTAAATCACGTTTTAGATAGGATGTCAACAACCACTTAAAAATAACTGCATTTACTATGTACAGATAAGTGCATCGGTAATATGTATTATGTTTATTGTTCTTTAATTCTAACATTATCACATGAATTGCAGTGAAACTGTTATACAGTTGAATTTATTTAAACCATAGTCCAGTGTTTCCCACAGACTTGCACTCTATTTGTGGCGGCATATATATGCAAATGTATTCTCTGCCAGCAGGAGGCGCTGTTGGAGTGGTAGAGATCGAGGTTTCCCTGGTAACGGCTGTACACAAAGCAGCTCAGCTCACAAACACTGCTTTATCAGACATTACATGCAAGATGAAAAATGAATCCTTCAGAAATACAGTGAGATAAAAACATCCGCACTCAATGTATGGGAAATTACTCATAATTGAAGTCTAAATTCTGCAGATTATATCATTGTCCAGTATTGTACTGTCAGCAATTTATTATAAAAACGTTTTCATAATTTTAACATACATATTTACATACATAATTATTCAGGTGCATGTGTAATAACTTGCGAAAACTTGAGGCTACAGCAGCACTTCGTCGTCGTCTCGTCTGATGCACTCAACCAAGCGTTCTAACCACAACTTCGCCCCTCCCCACCCCCCAACCATTCGAATTTCTGTAGGCGGGAATTATTTTAATGATATTCTTATGGGCCGCTTTGTGACATCATAAAACTTGGAAAACAATGCTGTAGTCCAAACGAGCCGTTCGTTGTAGTTCTTGAAAAGGGATTTTTTTTAAATGATTTTTTTTCCCTTTGGAGCGGACTTTGAGATTTGTAACTTTGTCGATCTTTTTTTATGCCCAAACATACACACTACACACTGACTAAAATTCACAAAGTGAAAAAGCATAATAGGACCCCTTTAAGATTTATAAAGGGGCGGTCACACTGCACTTTTCGTTCCATTGACTTCCACCGTCGAACCGTTGCAGCATCCGAGGAAATCTAGTGGCTTAAAAGGGTCATATGATGTTGCTAAAAAGAACATTATTTTGTGTATTTGGTGTAATGAAATGTGTTTATGCGGTTTAAGGTTCAAAAAACACATTATTTTCCACATACAGTACATTAATTCCTACGAAGAAAAATCACTTCCTGCCCTCCAGCTGCATTTCGCACGTCATCAGTGACTTCGTTGTGATTGGCCGAATACCTCAAGCGTGTGACGGAAATGTTACGCCTCTTACCATGCTGTGATGCTGTGTCCCGGCGTGGCGAGACAAAACCAGTAAAACCCATTATAAACGAGGCATTTGTTGCATCCAGTGGGGACATAATTATGGACTATAATGACTTATACTGTCTTTTTGCGCGTTGCGTTGTGTTGCATCGCGCCGCGTAAACATAAAACCATGTCTGCATTTGTGATCGGAGAAATGACAAACAACAAGCGCTACTCTACACTGCTCAAAACTCACGTTTGAATCGTCAGTGGCAAATTCTTTAAATATGAAGACGTACTTACAGACTGTGAGTCAGAACAGCCGGCATTGTAGTCTACTCTACCAAGATCAGGAAACAGTCCTCCATAAAATGCGCTGCACACATCTGAATATTTGGGTTGAACTGTTCTGGAACAGTGTTGTAAGTACAACTTAACCACTGATTTCTAGTCGTGTCCTCTTTTGGAAGACCAAACAAAGTATTTTCGCAACGAAACACACAGCGTCTTCACATGGCGGCGGCAGTGGCAGCAACAATAAAGTTACGCCTTCTTTCTTTGCGTGAACATTTGGGTGGTGTTATGCAAATATTCCCACATCGTGATGTAGACATGTGGGGGCGTGTTTAAACGAGGCGTTTTAGGAGGGCGTGGACCAGTCTTAACTTTTTATAAAGAATATCTCTTTGGGTTTGAGACTTTAGTCTTTGCAACTTTAGGGATCTTATCTATTCACGAACAGCTAGTAACACTCCAAAGAGAAAGGGAAACTTGAAATCGCATCATATGACCCCTTTAAACACGTAACTGAAGTGATTTGTTTCGTACAGTCTGTTCCAAAAGGTCAAAACTGAGGTAATAATCCCTCGTCTCTCAGAGATACAAGAACTTGCCCAACTTCCTCGCAGCATATGCATCCCGCCATATTTGCAGTTTTAAGCTGATTTGTCCTAATTGTGGAATCTAACAGTTGTCTAATGTGTTAGATGGGGAGTTAATTATCCAAGCACTGCGTGCTGGTGCGCACGACGTTGCACGCTCACTTTACAGCCGCTAACGGTCTCCAGCTATACGCCAACTTCTCCTCACGCCACATACAGCGTTCCGCCAAGAAAAATGGGCACCGCTCGTCCAAAAATAACGTGATTAATGAGTCCGCCCGGCCCAATGTTCTTATGAGTGTGTCATTCTCAAGATCTTTCCTTTTAATATGCGTGTCAGAAACTCGAGCTGCCAAGAAAAGATTGTCCCGCTAAGATGAAGGGTAACATTTTCATTCAGCCGTTTGAGGTTTGAGATCTTGATCATTAGTGGAATATTCCGGGTTCAGCGAAAGTTAAGCTCTATGCATCTGATGTAGGCCTAACGTTTATCACAGAAAATTATTTTGAATCATACCTGTAATATTTGGAACTATTTTCGGTGGAGAAATTTTAAAAACAGTCAATATTGACAATACTGTAAAACATAGGTCACTTAATGTTAGCTTCTTGTGCATTGAACTGTTCTATACAATCACGATCACTATCAATATTAAAATAATTGCTCATGTGATATGATATGTTATATATATATTTTTTAATAAAAACAATAAGTCATGCAGGGACATTTTTACCTTTGTATCTTAGATTTTTTTTTAATTCCATGGCTCTTTTGCCACAAGCTCATTTTTCAAAGACCATTTCAAGTGAAACAGCAAAAGTCGCTAGGCCTGTCTAAATAATTTTGCAGATGTTGTAAATTGAGCTTAACTTTTGAATCTGTAACATTTAATGGCTTTTTGAATTCTTAAAGACCTCAATCTCAGATAAAAGGATTATAATTTTGGCATGCTGTCTTTTCTCTCTGTTTATTTATCTTTCTTCCTGTCAGTTCGTAACAGCATTAAGCCCCTTTTTCTCCAACCTTGCCTCTTTTACCTTCTCTGTGCCTTAGGGGCCATCTGTATGGAAATGCACTCTTTACACGATTGAAGGAATTTCTTTTCAGCCATAAGAGGTCAGATGATCTGTATTTCTCTCTCTCCTCCTCCACGCCAGATCCTAATCATTAGCCTCTTAGCTTTTTTTTCTTTCCTGAGCAAAGCTAAACAAATTGATGTCCACACACTTGATGAAATAGACCCCCGGGAGAGTAAATAACCACAGCACAATCTCGCTCCCGAATCTCCGGTAAACATTCCAGGGAATATGTCCTTTTTTTCAGACAAATTTATTCATAAGCCTTCTCGCTAACACATAGTTTTGTTGTCGATGCCTCCTGAAAATGAGGCCCGGCTCTACACTGGTGTAACACGCATACGGGACGTGAAATTATGTTGTATGTCCCTCTGACTTATATGCTAACATGTTTACTGGACCACATTAGTGTGATTAGCCTTTGCGCTAGCGTGGTTAGGCTAATGCACAAGCTGTCCCTCGTTATGGCGCTCGTCGAAGGCAAAGCGGTGGGGCTTAATTGGCTGGCAATGTTCCACATGGACGAGAAGGGACTTGCTGGGCTTCTGTCACTTTTCCCTGATAAAGACATCACGGCTAATGGGTGTCACAGCCAAAAACCTGCGGTTGGCATGACAAATAAAGCCATTATCTTCTCCTACTGGAGCGGCCATTTTGATTGATGCTACTGAGAAAGAAAGAGTGCATGTGTCTTTGTTTGCAGGGAGAGGTAGCGCGACGGAGAGCATGTGCAGTAGTTTTCCAAAGGTCTTTGTTTTGATGACCTTCTAAATCCTATCAAAATGCAGCTGGTCAACTTGCCTGTTTGCGCAGGCCCTGCTGCCTATATAGAAATGCCTTTCAACAGATGAATTGCAGTCGGAGCCGGAGGCTATGAACCGCGTCTGGTGCTGTAACAGAGCTTTTAGTGGGCAGCCTTTGAATAACACTGAATCAGGGATGTGAAGAGTTTTTCTGCCACCAGGGGGCAGCAAACTTGTATGTTATAAAGGCTGGACTGGTTTTGCTCAGAAGATGAACACAGAGGATGATGTTGTTCTGTAATACGTATACTGTATGCTTTTGTGTGTTTTCCCTCCCTTTTCTTCTTTCTGTTTCATGTTTTTAAAAAACATATTTACTCTTTATATTAATAAGCAACTCGAGTTCAGTTAATCTTATTTTGCACACATGAAGACCAGCATGTTTTTTTTGTCATTTGATGACAAGATCTTCTCAAGACCTTCAAGATCTTCTTCTGTTTCAGTTCATAGGCTATTGTGCGGGATCTGCACATCATAATGAAAATTAAAGTCGGTTGTCTGGGGAAATGGGGAACCCCAAAGTCTCATAATTAAGAAATGGGAGACATTTAGCGCAGATGAAATTTTAATGGCATGTTAATAATTTAACACGGCAGATGGATCCGTTCTGCTGTACCTACACGGAGCTCTCAGTCACTCTGTGGCGCGTACAGAGGACATTCCTTTGTGTGGAGTTGTCAGTCAAGTCATTGTCTTGTCTTTAGAGATTCCTTGGCTTTTTTGTATTACCCTTGATACTGTGTACAGCACAATATTGTTTTGGTATCATTGAGATACTATTATAGTTTTTTATTAGTATTTTGAATTAGTTTTTTCTTTTTTTTTTTACTTTTGTATTTTACGGTTTCCTTTTAATTTTAAAGTTTTCGTTTTTGACTTTGTCTATATACAGTAGTTTTTTTTATTTAGTTCAATTATACTATTATTTATTATATATATAGTTATTTTAATGCATCAAGTTACATAACATTTTTATGGTTTTAGTTAACTATAATAACCCTTGGTACAGAAAATTCCAGTGTATTTTTGACTTATAATTTATATGCAAACAAATGTTTTCCAAGTGCAGTTTCTTGCTGTGGAGTAAAAAAAAAAAGAGAGAGGAAAAAGAAGCTAATTATTAGATAATTAATAAATATAAATGTTGTTGTTAATAATAATAATACTACTAATAATAAGAAGAATTCATAATTAGAATTTCTATGTAAATTTGTATTAAATAATTACATCATTATTATTATTATTATTATTATTATTATTATTATTATTATTGTTATTATTATTATTATTATTATTATTATCACTATCACTACCATTCCTCCATCTACAGCCCAAGTCCATCACAGTCCAGAGACGAGAAATAAGTACATTATTATTATTATTATTATTATTATCACTACCATTCCTCCATCTACAGCCGAAGTCCATCACAGTGCAGAGACGAGAAATAACTACATCATTATTATTATTATTATTATTATTATTATTATTATTATTATTAAAGAAGTGGATCATTTTCCAGATAATATTTGACATATTTGTGTTTTTGCATAGTAGTAGTAGTAATAACAATAATAATAATATAATTCACCAAGCCTGCATTTATTTGATCCAAAGTACAGCAAAAACAGTACAATTTTGAAATATTTTTTACTATTTAAAATACTGTTTTCTATTTTAATATATTTTAATGTAATTTATGCCTGTGATTTCACAGCTGAATTTTTAGCATCATTACTCCAGTCACATGATCCTTCAGAAATCATTCAAATTTTCTGATTTGCCGCTCAAAAATCATGTATTATTATTTTTTTTAATTATTATTATAATGATGTTGAAAACAATGGAGAAGATTTTTTTTCAGGTTTCTTTGAAAAAAGTTCAAAAGAACAGCATTTATCTGAAATAGAAATATTTTGTAACATTATAAATGTCTTTATCGTCATTTTTG
>NW_015555884.1:184109-200277 GCF_001515605.1 Sinocyclocheilus anshuiensis | reverse complement strand
CAGTGTCACATGATCTTCAGAAATCATTCTAATATTCTGATTTGCTGCTCAAAAAACATTTATTATTATTTTTCAGGATATTAGGATTTTTTCAGGTTTTTTGATGAATAGAAAGCTCAGAAGAACAGTGTTTATCTGAAACAGAAATCGTTTGTAACATTATAAATCTCTTTATCATCACTTTTGATCAATTTAAAGCATCATCGCTAAATAAAAGTATTTCTTTCTCCCAAAAAAAACAATTATGCTGACTCCAAGCTTTTGTATGGTAGAGTGTATAATGTTACAAAAGCTTCTTATTTCAGATAAATGCTGATCTTTATATTCAACTTTTTCAAATATTGATGATGATGATTAATAATAATAATAAATGTCAGCAAATCAGCATATTAGAATGATTTCTGAAGGATCCTGAAGCCTGACCAGCTAATAATTCCTCAAAATTCTTCTAAAATCAGCAAACCTGACCAGTCAGGAAGACCAAATAGGACCTGCTATTTTTATCAGCCCATGTACCTTATGTAATTCGGCTTGAAATGTTATCGGCTCTGCTTGATTAATTTGGTAATCTCAAGCAAAACTGTTCGAGATCAACAGCTGCTTGACAAGACTTTGGCCAAAGGTCAGCAATGCCCCAAACGTTGGCGAGAAGCTTCAGACATGCTGTGTTAATTGAACATTTTGCCCAGCCTTAGAGGCTATTTGCTTTCTGCTTTGATGGAGCTGCATTTGTCAATAGCATCAATGATTCAAGACAACTAGAAGTGAAAGTGTAGCCAGCCGTCTTTTGGAACCAGCCATGCAAGACTGAGAAAGTGAGAGAGGCAGGCTGAGCTGCAAAACAGACATGAGAGTGCAAAGAAAACGGACAGATGCATCGGGTACGCTCTCTGAACACTCCTCCTCATCCTGGCTTTTCAATTCAGCGGGGTTTGTGCCCCGTGCTGCACTGTACGCATGTATTTATCTTCACAATATACACTGTCATTAAGAAGCCTGCCAATTAGACACACGCGCACATGGATGTACTCACGCACACGCTTACACAAGCATGCATCTGCTCTCTGAGCAAATATAAACACTTCTGTGCACACATGAGAGGACGGAAATCAGATTTCTGCCTAAATCGAGTTTGGGTGAACGTGATTTGGGCGGCGCAGGAGTTGAAAGCCTGAGTATGTGTTGGTGTGCATGCGTTCGCGAGCGAGGGAGTTATTGCATTCGGTGCAGTAACTCCGGCTCTACAGGGATTATGGGTATTCTGAGAGTCTCAGCTGTTTGGAGGCTGTAATATTGTTCTTTCATAGGCATGTTTCTATTGCATTCAACATCGTGGCCCCAGAGGATTTGTGTATGTATGGTTATATGTTGTATCGATGTCCTTTATAAGATACATCAGCAAAGCATATCCAACAACCTACTGTATAGTATAGAGCTTTGTTTGTAGTAGAGTGTTTGTACTGTTGCTCACATGGTGACATCTTTACCAAGATGACGAAAGTTGGTTTTCTGATCAGACAAGTACTTTCTTTTTATATCTCTTTTCTTTTCTCTGTCCAAATCACATCTGCTCTGCTCTGCTCTGCAACAATGCTGGGAAGTATCTAGTGACTGTTTGTTCAGTATATGGGGAAAAAATTGTGTTTGTGTTGACACTACACCTCAGATATGTTTCTCCAATGAATAAAAAACCCAGTTATCCAAAATTCAAGGAAAGTTAACTAGATTATGAATAATTCAATAAAAAAAGGGAATTTGAGATGAGCCTTTTTCATCTTATGTTGTTTGATTGATATTGTTTGTGGTCTTTGTTTTGATGGAAAAACAGACGAGATTGCTATATAAGAAGAATAACTATTGGTTTGTTGAACTCAAATCCTTTTTAATAGTCTATGGAGAAAAGCACATGGTTGTCATTTTGCTGCACTGATAAGGTGCATCCTATGTGCTGATATACAAACAAACAAACAAACAATAAATAAATAATCCAAAGCAAATGATTTTGTCCAACTAAATACTATATTTAGCCATATGGTCTTATTGATTATTGTCATCTTTTATTTAACTATTTTACAGATGAAAATGAACAAGATCATAAGTAATTCAACAAAAACAAACAAATAAAGAAAAAAGAAGGTTTAGACTTTTTATGTGATGTTGCTTGATTGATGCTGTTTGGTCTTCGGTTTGTTGGAAAAACTAAACAACAGGAAATAATAACAATTATTATTATTATTATTATTATTATTATTATTGGTTGGTTGGTTAGTTGTATACTTAAGTGCATTAATTATTTTTTTTTTTAATGAATTTTCCGAATAAATTTTAAGACAAAATACTATTCAGCCAAAGAGTTTTATTGATTATTATCATCTTTCTATAACTGTATTTTTTACAGATCATAGTGTCTGTGCTCACACAGGACAAACAGATCTTGGAGAGCTGCTAATGTTTAACTTGTTTGCATACTGATTAACATGTTTGCATTAGACCAATTTATTCCCAATTTATTTATTATGTATTGGTTGGTTGGTAAAAGCATAGAAATATTGCTTGTATTGGACTAATAGATGTAAGACAAACACTGAAGAGAATCCATTTGGGACCGAAACGTTTGTTTTCTTTTGCACTATATGCAGATTACTTTAATTTGCATATATTTGCACCAAACTAATTAAGAAGAACTTAATTAACTACTTAGATATATTTATTGTAGATGATTATACTGTACACATTAAGCTGGAAATTATTTTTTATAAAAAAAGTATGCAAATAAATGACACAATTTATCTTTAACTATTTTAAATTGAGTTGAGAATCTACAGTTTCACCAGCACTAATCTGGTTTAGAAAAAAATGCCTTTAATATGCAGCTAACAGATGTCTAGACCTTAGGAGGCACCGGTACATTTGTATTTATTTGAGTTGATTGTGTTTTTTTCCAGAAGGAGGCTTTTCACACCGATTGTGGAGGATTAGACACCGGAGATCCTGATCCATTATCAGGATCTGCCTGACAATGAGTCCATCAAGCAAAAACATCAGCTCCGACAAAGCTAAATTACACAGACAGAGAGAGAGAGAGAGAGAGAGAGAGAGAGAGAGGGGAACGCTCCCTTACCCCATGTGCACATTGCTTTCAATTATGCTGCTCGCCCAATTTACGGCTGATTTCAACAGGGCTTGGCCTGGCCAGATGGTCCTGCTGTAAACTCTATTTCTCATTTAGGATTCATTCGCCGGGCCACAGCGTTTGTTTAGCATCTAATGGAAAAGCTCATGCTTTTTTTCCCTTCCGACATGTGTGTACGTTATATATCCTAGTCTGTGCGTGAATGAATGCACGCATGTCATTATACACACGTTCATCTCCGCACCTCGTTCCTTTTGTTTTGATGCGCTAGGTTTTACAAGGCCAAAGCTCGTCGATGTGTAATCTGCACCCTGAGAAGTACGAATCCCCTCTGCTCTTATGCTATCAAATATGAGAGAACAGTTTAGCAGATGCTCTCGCCTCGCCTGCCTGAGTTCCACAGACCCAGTGAGGAGATGAAGCGTTTTCTGGCTTAACTCTCGCTGACTGTCCTTTTCGATGGTACAGCTGTCATACCGCATGAACACAGAACCCATACGTCCAGTAAATAGCCATTCCTGCAGTGTAGCATAACCACATTTCTGCAGAAGCCTGTTTTCAACCTGAATTTTGTCATTAGCCAGGTTTCCATTCACTTCTAATGCAAATTGGCAATATATTTCTATAAAACATTTCATGCACATTGGTAATTTAAAGTGCTTTAAAAATGTGATTTAAAATAATAAATAAACGTGCATAAGAAAAAAATATATAGACTTTTTAATAATTCTATACTATTTTAGTACAATTTTATACTGTAAAAATTTACATTTTATTTATTAACTTTTATTTTTATAAAAATAAAAGTCTAAAAACTAAAATAACTTTAAATGCTACCAGTACTTTGATAGTTTAAATATTGCATGAAAATTATTAATGTAAATAAAATTTCCTCCAAAATTGTGGATAATTATTATTTTTGTTTGGTAAGATGAAATGATAAAGGGAACACATTTCTAGAAATTAAATAAAAGAAGAAAAAAAGTCATGTTTGCAATAGGTAAAACATGGTGTTCTTCAGAGCGTTTTGATTTTAGTATTTCATAATTCATTTAATAAAAATTGAATTTTAATACAACTTCCATTTCAGTTTTGTGACTTTTTCTTTTTTTACAGAATTTATGACGATTTTTTTTTCTTGAACAGATTGAAATGCTACGTTATTTGTAATAGTTTGCGTTATTTTTTATTTATTTTTCTACATTCAGTTTTGTGTGTTGGATTTGTTGAAATTGTATTTATTTTTTATTTTTGAATTTTTGAATTGTCCAAATATAGTGAATAGTGCCAAGAATAAACTCTTATTGGTAGCAAATACACTGTAAAAATCACTTTTTCAAAGTTGTAATTAAAACAAAAAGTAATGTGCTATTTACCATTTCTTTGTAATTGTTTATGAAATTTAATAGCAATTTCTGAGAGAAAACTGTTTCAATACCACTTTTTTTTTTTTTTCAGTGGTGCATTAAAAAATTGGCCAAAAGGTCAAAATATGACTGATGCATAAAGTTTTGTTAATGACAGGCATTCGAATTCTGCAGAAAACTAAAGAACGGATTACATGAAGGTCTTGTCATTGCACAGTAGCCGATATAATGGACTGCCGGAGTCTCCTAGAAAGTTTCCATCTTTCGGTTGACCTGCTTGTTCCTCCACAGCTGGTTAATTAGCTACCTCCGTGCCAGAGATGATAGACCCAGACAGTCAACTTCCTGATGGCTCCATCCAGCTCAGGCCGCAGGCCAACTGACCAGCAGGTGACCGAATGAACCACGGGACCCTGGAAAAGATGAATAATTCTGCTAACACATCAGGACTGAAATCAGGGGGCTAATTGCAAAAGCAATTTGATATGGTTAACAAAAACTGGGCAGACGAGAGGATTGTCCTTCCAGGTCAGGGACTTTCCACTGAGCCGAACAGAGAGATTTTCAGGGCCAGATGTTCAATTACAGCTGCTGCCCTTGTGCCAAGCGTTTAGGCGAGGTCACTCTCAAACCCCTTGTTGTGTTTGAGTCCGGCTTACACAAAGCTTTTAGAGTCTTCCACGGTCACGTCTATTCACCTTGCTTGACCTCTGACCCCTGAACCACAGTCATTTCACAGATAAATGACTGGATTTTCTTACGTCTGCTTTGATTTTTCATCGACACAAATATGATTGCATTATATTTCTGTGATGGCTTACTTGGGTTTCAGTCTGATACCAGCTAGTATTATGAAACCAGTCACGTTGTTTGGATGT
The DNA here is from genome assembly GCF_001515605.1 of Sinocyclocheilus anshuiensis. NCBI lineage: Eukaryota > Metazoa > Chordata > Actinopteri > Cypriniformes > Cyprinidae > Sinocyclocheilus > Sinocyclocheilus anshuiensis. The sequence goes on along the minus strand of NW_015555884.1, from coordinate 194,899 downwards.
GATTGAAGGCTTTAAATATGTATTGCATACTGTATGTATTTTATTTATTATTTAAATACGTTTATTTAAAAAATGCAGTTTGAATTTGGGAACTACTTGTGATTAATGCAAACATCTCCCTTAAAGTACACACTACTATTCAAATGTTTGGGGTCAGTAGTAGTAGTAGTATTTTTTGTAATATTGTGAAATATTACCACAATTTAAAATAACTCTTATCTATTTTAATATATATATTAAAATGTAATTTATTCCTGTGATGCAAAGCTGAATTAACACAGTATTCAGCATCACATGATCCTTCAGAAATCATTCAATATGCTGATTTTTTATCTCTTATTATCAGTGTTGAAAACAGTTTTGCTGGCTAATATTGTGTTGAAACAGATACTTTTTTTCAGGATTATTTCATAAGTAGAACATTCAGATGAACAGAATTTGTTTGAAATATAATTTTTGTAACAATATGAAAATATGTACTGTGACTTTTGATGCATCCATGCGGAATAAAAGTTTAAAATATATAAATATAATTAAAAAAAAATCGTAATATAAATATAACAAATATAATTTAAGAAAATCTTACTGACCCTACAATTTTGAACTGTAGTTTATATAATTAATATATATGTTTGTTTGTTTGTTTTTCCTCCTTCCCATGCTGGGCTTGTGTTACTCTTTCTTTCGGCTTTTGTGGTTTTTAGCTTTGCAGATTTAGATCATCTGGGCTATGATGCAAGTTTTATGTTTTTTACTTGTAACATCAGGCTTTCATGTTAAATTTTTAATGACTGGGTACATTTTGTCGTCACAGTCAGACGATTCTAGAATTAACCATATCTCCAGTCCTGCCTTCCTCTATACTGTATAAACTGTAAATTTTTATATATAGCAAGTCCACAAATTATATTGCACTTCAGATCTGTCATTTGAAGCAGTCAGTGCCACGTTTCAGGAAAAAGACCCTCAGTTCTGACTCTGAAAGTGGATGGAGGGGCTCCCGCAATCCCGGAACGGGACTGACCGTGCCCCAGTCTGTCTGAATGAGGCGCACAAAACGAGCCAGAGCAGACCATCTGAAAGGCATTAGCTCTAATCAGTGGCTGGATTTCTTGGTTTCTTTAAAGTGAGGATGTACGTGGCGCTCCGCAGGCATGCAGAGAGGACTGAGGGAAGTATAGCCGTGACGTTGAGGTCTTTGAATGCGTGGGGCGGCTTCAGACCACCAGTGGGAAAACCTCCAGACTCTGAGCGTTGGTTTAGAAGCTCAATCCATGATTGATGGTGTGTCTGTTGTGTAGCGTAGCTGCAGCTCGCAATTACGGTGAAGCACGCTCACCACTGGAAAAGTTGAGCGTATTTTAGCATCATTAGCATTGGGGTATTAGCCTGGAATGGCTTTGGAAATAAGAGCTAGTGGAAAACAGGAGCTTACTTGAGTCTTTTAGTTTTATTTCTGGTTTGCCTTGAACCTCGACTAGAAATAAGAGTAGCGAAGCTACACTGCTAAGTGTTTTTGTAAAACGAATGTATGACAAGAAAAATAGATTAGGTTCTGCTTTTCTAATACATAGAGAACAACACTGAATATATATTATCAATGTAATGTTATTTCCAACATACTGATTGATGGCTAAGAGAAAGAGCTAAACTTAACCTTGAACCATTGGCCACCGTTTGAAGAAGATACTTCATGTCAGCAGAACTAGCCTTGGGCAGAAACTAATTTCGTGAAGGCTTATAGAATGGACATTTATGTTGCTTTTTTTTTTTTGTTCTTTGAGGCCGATATATTTGATGCAGCTCTGGCTCGAGCGAGGATTTGATAAATAGACATTACTCTCAAAGAACAAAGAATGAAGGAGGACCTCTAAATGCCTCTGAGACTGATTCAGATTGACTTAAATTGAGTCTGCGCTGTTAACTGAGGCCTTTTATTCTTCCAGCTCTTTAAATAATTCATCTACCACATATTGGTTTTTATATACAGACTATTTGTGTGTATGTGTGTGTGTGTGTGTGCGCGCACATTATGTACATTATAGTGTCTCTAATATATAGAGAGGTTGGAATTCATCCATATGAATCCAGTCGAGTAGGAGCCCCGAGGCTACAATGAGACCAAATGATATATTTTAGATTTGTTTTATAGAATTAAATCAGAATTGCATGTCTAGGAATGGCAAAATGATACAGAGAATCTGGTAACAGTCATCTGCTGCCCTAGTCTTGATTAAAAGTATTCTTATTTCCAATAGTGTGAGCAATGTAAGACAATATAATATTTAAAAAAAAATGCTCTAAAGACTTTTACTGTAGAAAAAAAAATCATCTTGAACCAGCATAAGATGGTTTGCAGCAAAAATTTGTGATTTGTGAAAAAAAAAAAAGATTTGTGTAGGTTTTAGCAGGTTTAAACTGATCTCATAGACTGGACTAGCTAGTGTTGAGATGGTTTAGCTGGTCTTCTCAAAACCAACAAAGAGACTTGCTTGACCAGGCTGGGAGATCATGTAAAACCTGCAAACCAGTTTTTGCTGTATTTTAAGCAGGGTTGTGTTATGTACAACCTAGAATCATGTAATTCTTGAAAGCAATAATTCACACAAAAATGAAAGTTTATTAACCAAAGTCTGGGTTTGGAACAATGAGAAGGTGAGTAAATGATGAGGGATCATTTACTCACCCTCACATCATTCCAAACCAGACTTTGGTTAATATTCCAAACCTAAATTAAGATATTTAAAATGAAACCTAACAGGTTTCTGTCTACCATTGAAAGTCCAATAACCTACATAAATTACAACCTTTTTGGATTTTGTAAAGGCATCAAAAATGCACAATGATGAAGATGCATGAGAACCAATGAGGTTTGTTCTACCATGTGACACACGTGTGTTTATATGTGAATAAAAGCCTAAATTAAATCTGTTCATCATATAAATGATCACATCACTTCGCAAGACTGATTAAACCACTTGATATATAGAGGTTCATTTTATAATGCCATTTTGACCATTTTGGATCTTCTAAATTTTGGTTAACCTCTCAGGTTTCATCAAAAATATCTTAATTTGTGTTTGGAAGATTAACCAAAGTATTATGAGTTTGAAACGACATGAGGATGAGTAAATGATGACGAATTTTCATGTTTGGGTAACACATCCCTTGAAAATTTCGTTATGAGACTTTCGATGTGGACCTTTATTTACTTGCGCTAGTAAGCAACCATACATAGCAATGCCCTGGCAACCATCTAGAATAATCTGGTATCGCTTAGGAGCAGATAGTTTTGCACGGGCAAGCACCATTCACATTTTCTTCTGAAAATATTATTTTGTTGTCACTGTAACTCCTACAACCCTACTTTTTTTTTCTTTTGGTTCAGTCCTCAACAGTCTGTATCTGTGTCTTTATTCATTGCTCAAGTCCGATGGCTTCACTTCTCCAGAGTATTCTTTTATCAGCTTAACCCAGCTGCTGCCCAGCACACTTCTGTGGAGAAAACATCAGACTGCTGGAAAAGAGGCTCACTGCTGCATGTGTGGGTGAGACAGAGAGTTATTATATTAAAGGAGAAAGAGAGAGTCCACACATGGGCTTTTCCATTAGCCAAGAGCGGCTTAGTTCTGTAGCTTGTGGCGTCTTGACACAATCATAAAGAAACGTCATTCTAGCAGCTTTTATTTTGCATCACCAAAACATCACTCTTGTACCAAATTCAAACGAGATTCAAACATCTCTAGTGCTGTATTCAAATAATTCTGGACGACTCAATTATGCTTGCCAAGGCTCATCTTTTAGGGCTAAAATGAAAATTCTGTCATTGTTGACTCACTTTTTTTTAACAGAATATCTGACCAATGAAAGTAGAAACTTTTACAATTAGACTTCAAAAATGACAAAAGCAATATAAGAGCATCATAAAATTAGTCTATGGTCATGTGCACTATAAAGTTTCAAGAGTCACAGCCATATTTAAATATGGGAGTGAATCTCCTAAATTATAATTTGTGTGTATGGAACAAAATTTAATCTCGAAAATGTGAATATTGACACCATGTTAACCAATGTTCTGGTGTCTTGCCATTTAGTATCTATTTTTTTAACCAAAGTAATATTGCAGGGACTCGCAATATTATGCAATTTTTACTAAACCACCACTGAGCCATTGTGTTTTGTTTATGTTTGGAAGGCTACTTCGCAGACAGTGCTCTTGAAGGGTTGCCATGTCCACTTATTATAAGCGACACTTATTACGGCTCGGCTTATAGCGTTTTATGGAGCATAGCTTTTTAAAGTAGGCAGGTACAAGTCGCTATATTTTGGTATGTGGCTTATTTCCAAGATAACACATTATGGGCTTGTTCTTTTTTTCTAGCAAGATCTGGCAACATGAATGAGTCAAAAATGTAATTTCTTTCACCGCACATGCAAAAGAAACACAATTCTGATACGTGTTTAAATGCATCATTAAGTTGTTCAGTTCTGTTTCATACACTCTTCGTAGAATTTCTGTAAATGTGGTTGTCACCACCTGCATTTTTCGGAAGTCAGTTTGGTTATAGAATGTGGTTGTCACTCACGTGAATCACTGAACTATACGTGTACAGAACAGAACATGGCCTAAAAAACTCGTATACGAGATTACGAATCTTCTCAAGCTATGCTATCTTTGTGTGAAATCTTAAAACCTATGATACATGCAAAGCTCTGTTTATAAAAATATGCGTGTTTTACAGTTTTTATTGTGCAATTTGCTGTTCCATCTGCCTGAATCATTAGTCAGCGACCTCTTTAGAAAAACTTTGGTGTCTCTCTGCTGTGCATGTTTTCTAGGGAAATGGAGAGACTGAGAGAAGGAGGGAGAGAGAGATGGTAGGCTGGCTGCTCCTGTCCCCAGTCAACAAGTTAATTAAAGAATGATTAACAGCGCTCTGAGGAGGATACAGTTATTAAAAAGGAGAGAGATATCGTCCATGTATATTTTATCTCCGTTTAAATATCTCTGAAGCTGAAGATGATTTATAATTAAAGTTTTGATTCAGCGTTAAGGTCAGAGTTTACTTTTTTCCCTCTAATTTGAAAATGCTGAATTGAATCACATGTTAGATTAGCTCTTAGCTTGATGCACATGGAACAGGTGAATATATCTTATTTAGAAATAATGTATGGCTCAGTGTTCATAAAGTGTTGTTTTGAAAGAAGAATATTTAATACATGTTTCTTGAGCGTGAAATCAGTTTATTAAAATGATTCCTGAAGGATATTGTGTCACTGAATACTGGAGTTATGATGCTGAAAATTCAGCTTTGCATTACAGTAATGCATTACATTTCAAAATATAATAAAATAGAAAACAGTTATTTTCAATTATAATCGTTTTTTTTTTTTTTTTTACAATATTACTGTTTTTTTTATCAAATAGATGCAGCCTTGGTGAGACTTTCGAAAACATAAATAAAATAAAATAAAAATGAAATCTAACCAACCCCAAACTTTTGAACAGTAGTGTATGTTGAAAAGGTGTAGGTTTTATATGGCAAAATATCAAAATATAAACTCACAATGAAAGTTTTTATACCATGCAGTTTTCATGCCAGCTTTACTGTTTGCATGAGCCAGAGTGGAGTTTAATCCAGTTACGTTATTTCTTTATAAGATAAACCCAGCTTTCCAAGGCCATGTTTGGTCTCTCATGGCCGGACATTAACACGTTTGCGCGCTAATCTAGCCTTCAAATTGGAAGTGAACAGCTTAATGACACATCACAGAGGACTGTGGGTACTGGAGGCTGTCGTGCTTGCTGACGCGGGGACTTCAAAGTGGCCCATGCGCACTTCAAACGCTCTTTTGAAGTGGAAGGGAATGTGATAAGTCAAAAAAGGGATCAAATTTTGATAGAGAGGACTAACAGAACGTTAGCATAGGGTGGCACTGAGCCTCAGGGCATGGACTGGCACTGCAAACTGTGTGGCACTCGGGCTAAAGGCTTTAGCCGGCGATCAGGGTTCAGTGAAGGATTCGTGGCTTCACTTTTAATGGATTTGTAATCTAGCCTAAAAAATGCATTTGGTGCAGCCTCAGCGCCCTGCTCCAGTGAAGTTGGAATGTGGTTCCGCTTGTCACATGCATTCTTTTTTTTTTTTCTTCAATAAAATGTGTGGATTTTTATTTGCTCATAATGCTTTTATTGTTATTTTATTTTATTTTATTTTTTAAATGTGTATCATTTACTCTACAAGATGCCATTTTATTTAGACATGATTCTACACATTTTAAAGATGCAATTCATATTAACACTAACTTTTCTGTAATATATTTTCAGTTTTTCAATTAAAGGTCATTTTGAATTCTGATATTTTAGTTGGATGTAAAGTGAAAAAGTGTTGTAACTGTCTGGAGATAAAAAAAAATATATATATAATTTTAAATTTTGGTTTCCCCAAAAATGGTTCTTTTCAAAATCCTTTTAAAAAATGAATATTAAATATAATTTTATAATTTTTATATTTTCATTTAAATAAAATATTTTCCCATAATAAATCTTCCTTTTTTTCTTTTTTCTTGTCAAAATGTTTGAAACCAACATGAATATAAATATTACATTTCGAAGACCTTACCGCCTGCATTTTGAACTAGACTTTTAAAAGATTTCTCCTTTATTTTTTTCCACAAGGATCTCAGATATCCTTGTCATCGTTCCATCTAAAATATAGTACCTGCACATGGATATATATGAATATTATACAAGTGATTTGCTTTTGAACAGGTGGAAATCCCACCTCAGCAGTCTATTCAGAGTCCAGTAATTCACATTTCTGAAATACCAAAAGTGCCACAATATACTGAATTGATATTCAGGGTTGTGCATGTTTAATACATGACGCTAAATTAGTTTTGCACTCCTAAAATAAATCCCCAAGCTATAGAAGATATTAAAATTGTGGCAAAAATTCATTTTTAGGCCAGGTGGTTCCCCTTGTGTGCAATATTGGCGAGCTCATGGTAATATGGTTGTATACTCAATAAAGCTCAATGCGATTTAATGGCACTAGGCAGCCCTTATTGGATGCCTGACCCTTCTTATTCCTGGAGGTTAGTTAAACAGCCCCACGACCTACAGACAAACACACACTTAATTCTGATATTTTAGTTGGATGTAAAGTGAAAAAGTGTTGTAACTGTCTGGAGATAAAAAAAAATATATATATAATTTTAAATTTTGGTTTCCCCAAAAATGGTTCTTTTCAAAATCCTTTTCAAAAATGAATATTAAATATAATTTTATAATTTTTATATTTTCATTAACATTTCCCTAGCTTTATTGCCTTTTAAATAAAAACAATGTTTTCGCAGCCCTTATTGGATGCCTGACACTTCTTATTCCTGGAGGTTAGTTAAACAGCCCCACGACCTACAGACAAACACACACATACATACTCTTGTATTTAAGTTGATTGCATTTTTCATTGGCTCTTTATGTCTCAATGAATATTCTTTTGTGACAGAAGTCCTAGTACCCCGGAGGAAGTGACCTGGTCCGGTCCCAGATGGCACGAGACAAAGCAACGGGTTCTTGTTTGGACTCTTCATGCATAATGTTTCATTATATAAATATATGAGCTTTTGTCAGTTGCTAAATCAAGCCACATTCGTCCTTTCTGCTGTTTAGAGCTGATGTTTCATTAGTAGCCGAATGTAAGACGGTGACATTTCAGTGGGCAATGAACACTGTGAGAAATTAACTTCTGTTGTGCAAAAGTATATACAGTATGAGAACAATCGGGCATTTGTGGCATGTATTTAATCTTGTACAAAGGCAGCCTGGGATCCCAGTGCTCTGGTGTTAATTACACGGCTAGTTGAAACACACTCGCATTGTTCGGTTTCCAAACCCTTTTCAGATATTGACATCCATTGTCTTTCTAACTTTGCATGGGGTGATACTTGTGTACCTCCTATTGGTACTTCATTTGTGCACATTCAAACGATCCACGTCACAAAGTCGCATTTATTTCCACAAGTACCGCTTTCATCCATTTGGTTTTATCTTAATCGCTGTCGTTTGATGAGTCAGGTGTTGTTGCTAGCCGTGCGGCGGACGATTTGGTGAGATATCGCAGAGTGCTGTCGAACGAAACAAATGCCTGTACTCAGGCTTGTAAATGGGGCCCCATTGTCCCTTGTATAATGACTTCATTCAAGCGCTTTATGAAATCCATTTCCCTTTGGATCAATCTGGCTTAATGTCATCCGTCTCGTTCGCGTGCTCTCGCGGTGCGGGACTGTATTAATAACGGTATTGACTGCATTGATTTCTATTGGCGGTTCAGAGGGACGAGGCTTCGCCCACGACCGCTGCCTGTTACTCTCAGGGCTCTAAATCAAATGACATCTCATTAGAGCCAGCGGACTCCTGCTAACAGATTGTTGGGGGCCATAAAAATGGAAATGTGATCAGCTAGGAATGAGGGGAAGGTGGATGTTTTTTTTTTATTTTGCATTGTTGCATCCCCCATTTCTCAGTGTTGTTTTGTACGTTTGTTAGGGATTTTTGGTGCTGTATGCTTCAGGGTTTGATGTTTGATGGTGTCATTGCTAGTGAAAGATGACAGGCTGATTTACAGAAGAATCAATGACGTTGTCAAGTAGATGCTATTAGTTACTGATTTAACCAGTTACATGCTGCATGGGTGGATATGGTAGTTAGGAGAGGACAGGGCAATATGCGTCACATGTCCATATGTTTAGTAACGATTCACCATATATACCTGCCTAAGATAGAGAGTATCTATCTATCTATCTATCTATCTATCTATCTATCTATCTATCGATCTGTCGATCGATCGTTCATTCGTTAGTTCGTTCTAGGCAAAATTTAATTTGAAATTGTATTTCAAAGCATTTTTTCCACCTCTATAAATATTTAATTTTACCATATTCCTTTACATTTTTTTAAGCAAAAAAAAAAAAACATTTTCCATGATTTTTTTAAAGAAACATTTTCTAATAATAATAATACAATATGAAAATAAGTTAAATATTAAATATTTAATTTATTTATTTTCATATTGACTTGTTTGTAGTAGTAGTAGCAGTAGCATTAGTAGTAGTAGTAGTAGTAATAATAATAATAATAATAATAATAATATAATGTATAATCATTCTTATTCTTATATTAATAATAATAATGAATATAAATCAATATTTTACTTAATTTATTTTAATATTTACATGTATTATTGTTGTTTCTGCTTTTTGAATAAATAAAAGTGAAATTAATATTCTTATTTGAATGTGAATTGTTTACATATTCCTCAGTGATTCAGCTTCCACCTTGACATGGCACAGCTCCAATTCTCTTTGAGCTGTATGGCATGCTTGTTCCTAAAATTACTTCATAATGAATACATATGAGTCTGTAATCTATTTGACATGATTTGTCCGTGGGATTTTATTCTCTGTAAAATGACTTGCTCTTAGAATAAAGAAAAAATGAGGACTAATTTCGATGATCACTGACAGCCTGCTATTTGATTGGGTTTCTGATTGAGTCCGATTTGTTTTCTGATGACTATATCATGACATTATAGTGGCTCGACGTGACCTCTAGTACCACAATATGCAAAAATAATCTATCTAATCATCTCTCTCTTTTCTTCTCCCTCTGCTTTCCTTTCTGTGCTGCACCATCCTTGCTTTCATTAAGGTAAGACACATTTTCGCCTCTGATCTGTGGTCATTCCTGAATGCTTATGCTGCTATTACCACAAATAAGCTCCCTGCGCTCAGATTGGCTTGGTAGCATGTGATCCTTGCTCTTTTTTGCCTCTGTTTAATTTAGCCGCGTTGGTTGCCAATACTAAGGGTCAATTCCTCCTGCCCCCACGTCTCCAGGAGGGCTGCTGCTGATATTGGGAGCTAATCTTTGGCTGGGAATATCGGCTAAATGAACAATTTGAGATGCAGGCCAAGGCCTTGGCTGGTAATGAGGGCATAATGACATTTGGGGCTGGCTGTGTTTTTGGTAATGTGGCTAAGAAATGTGCCAGAGGCTGGTGGGATGACCTCATAGGCTCAGATCATTGCGGCTTTCATATATTTGTGTGTGTGTGTGTGTGTGTGTGGACGCCACTACGTGCTGTGTTATTGCTCTCTGATCAAGATTTATTGACTGGGCACATCCCGGGAAGCCAGCAGGAATTATTTATGAGTGAAATAATAAACATAATTTTCCATTTCCTAAATAAATCAGGTTTTTTAAGGTATAGTTCACACAAAATGAAAATTCTGTCATTTATTGACTGTCCTTTTATGGTAAATGGAAAAAAATGGCAAGCAAATTTGCAACAAAATAGGGGAATTGTGAAGAATCTTCATGCATTTCCATACAGCAACATTTCATAGTGGCCAAAAATAACAAAACAATTAATACATTTTTTTTTTTTTTTCTTCATACTACTACTACTTCTATTATTATTATTATTATTATTATTTTATTTGAATGGGAATCCATTATTATTATTATTATTATTGTTATGCATTTTTATTTATTGATTCTTCTTCATCTTCTTCAATAATAATAATAATAATAATAATAATAATAATAATAATAATAAACCTATTATAAAATAATTGCAATTACTATAATAATTGTCATGATTTACCTTCTTTCTTTCTTCCTTCCTTTTATTTGCATGAAAAACAAAAAGAGAAATTTGTTGAGTTGCACATATTGGTTTTCCACACCTTTTCCATACCTAATAGTGACTCCCCCCCCCCCCCCC
>NW_015555884.1:177937-183939 GCF_001515605.1 Sinocyclocheilus anshuiensis | reverse complement strand
AAACACTAAATGACAGTTTTTGGGTTAACTATTCCTTGTTAGGACAGTCCTGGGCTTCCTTCCCACTGTCCTGCAATCCCTCGTTTTCTGCTGAAAGTGGCAGAATCTGAGAACTCATTTTCTAGTTAAATTGTTATTAGATTTGTTACAGAGTCCTGACGATCCGTCTCCAGATCCCGCTCTCATCCTATTAGCATTGCCCCCCTTGTAAATTCCTTAGTGACTCTTTGCGAATTGAAAGCATCAGTTATGATGTGGTCTGCTGCGCGGTAATAAATCCAAACGCTGCAGAGATGTGGACAGTCATGTCAATGTTAGCTGCGCCCGCTTCTAATTCACCGAGCAGCCGTAATTTCTCTCTCTGTGCAGAAAGATAGTTTGTTTCTGTCAAGCCTTCAGTATGCAAATGCCGTTAAGAATGATAGCTAAGCCCACAGTGATTCGGTTTTTGCTCTTAAACCAACACTAACTGCGCCGTATGTCTTTCCTCATGCTATAAATAAAGGAATGTAGTTCGTGTTATCTTTCATATAGCCATTTTGATAGACGACTCTCTCCTGTCTGCTAATGTGACGTGAAATTAATGTGTTGCCCAGTTGCATCTTTCAATTTGTCCCTTCTTGAACTTGCTCAATGATTGTTTGAACGCTCTGTGACGTGAATGCTCTTGAAATCGAAGGAATCGGTTCAGTAACTGCTGCTCCAATGGGTTAGCTTAACAATTTTTGGGTCCACTCCTTATGTTAGCCACAGCTAATCCTCGTGCGATCCGTCCTGGCTTTGGAGGAGTGGTTACTGTAATGACATGCTGACCAGTGTGATGAATTGAACAGGAAGGAGGTCATGGTTGCTTGGGCTGGAGGAGTTCCCATAATGACTCATTGCAAGGGTTGGATGTTCTTCTGAAGGGGCTGTTGAGAGAGGTATAGGCTGACCCCGTAGATCAAAGTCTTTCATATACTCATGGGTCTTCCATCTGAACCAATTACTGCCGCTCTGGTTTTGTTGGCTTTACTGTGCATGACTTTGGGTCAGGACCTATACTCTGTACTGCAAACCCAAGCTTGGTTTCAAAGACGTGTCAGAATCAAAGCAAATGGGCCGTACTACTACATCAGAGTTCCTGAGCTGTTAACTTATACTAGTCACTTATCGTTTAGATTCTCTTTTTGGAGTACATTTCAAGAGTCTGGCTAGAAAACAAGGCTGCAAAAACTAAGTGGTGATATATTTCAGTATTGATTAGTTGGACGTTGTTTATAGAAAAAAACAATTTCTATGGGACAAAAACATGTTTTATCTTTACATTCTTATAATGCAATTTTTATTAAACAAAACAATATATTCTAACAACAAATTTGCAATTAATTGTTGTCATTGTTAATAGAGCATAATGGAGTTGAGTTTTAAATAAACTACTGTATAATTGCAACATTAAATTTGATATGCAATGCAAGTAATTGTACTTTTTTTTTCGATATTATTTTCAAATGTATTACTGTATATATCATCACTAATGTTGCATGTAGGATTTCAGATACCAGTTATAGTTTATATACATCAAATAAAATTGTATTATTTTGTTTGCAATACTGTTTAAAAGTTTTGAGTATATAAGCTTTATGTTTTTGAAAGTCTCTTATGCTCACCATGACATTTTAATAATACAGTAAAACTGTAATATTGTGAAATATCATTGCAATTTAAAATAACAGTTCTCTATAATAAATCTTTCTATAATAATTTTTTTTTATTTAAATTATTCCCATGATGCAAAACTGAATTTTCAGCAGCAATTACTCAAGTCTTTAGTGTCACATGATCCTTCAGAAATCATTTGGTGCTCATGAAACATTTCTTATTACCAGTTTTGAAAACAAATGTACTACTTAATGTTTTTGTGTAAAACCTTGAGTAAAAACAGAATTTATTTGAAATTGAAATATTGTGTAACATCACAAATGTCTTTACTTTAACCTAATCCTTGTTGAATAAAAGAAAAAAACATTTTTTGTTTCCCATATTTTTAATGGGAAAGCTATATGCATGTAGCATCCGGCATCACTAAAATTCTTACTGCAATGCAATGTTATCCCAAGGTCACAACATATTCAAGTAGGGCCACCATGAACCTGATGTCCATGAGATTTAAATATTCCGTACAAATCATTTTCCTCACTACCTTGCATAAAACTTTGTAAATGGCCTGTTTTGTTTGATCTAAATAGCGAGCGGCACATTACACCGTCCGCTGTGCAAGCAACATGCTGGGTTTGTACTGAAATAAGTACTTTAGATAATGACTGTAGTCAGGCAGTCTCTCACTGGGCGTGCATGCTACAATGCTAGCCTTGCTAATCTGATCACCTGCGTCAGCCTCACCTCAAGGTCACGCACGCACGTTCACGCCTGCCGCACCACATCACAGCAATCCAGCTCTTGCTGTGTAATTACTGTCTGTCTTCCACACTGTTTTGGCTCGATCACGCTAATCCAAGCTATCATACTGTTTCGCATTACATATTTGGAAAAACAAGTGGGGTTATGTTTCCTAGGAAAGGCTTGATTGTGTTTTCGCAGATAGTCTTAAGCCCCGTTCACACCAAGAACGATGACTATAAAGATAACGATAAAGATATAGTTCTAAAAATCATTCTCAATATTAAAGAATAGCAGAGTCCACACCACAGCTATAACGATAAAGGCACAGAGAAACGATATCATTTCTTTTTTCCAGCTGATGAATGATACAAACATTGACAGCCAATCAGAATCCATCCTGCTATCACGAGCTTGAGAATTTAAAGTGGCATACGCACGTGCGCTTAGAATAAACAGATGATATCGTCCGCTGGTGTGCTATCACGAGCTTGAGAATTTAAAGTGGCATACGCACGTGCGCTTAGAATAAACAGATGATATTGTTCGCTGGTGTGGACGCTAATATAGTTATCTTTATAGTTATCGTTCTTGGTGTGAACGGGGCTTTAGAGTACAAGGTGAATTGTTGAAGTTGTACCAGAAGAAATGTGGTTCAGTTGCGATTTATTTTAATCGACTCTGATTCCAGTCACTGGTTCAGGAATCAGAAGGCTTCTCCAGTTGTTGTGCTAGCTAAAGTAAGATAGCTACACAGTCACTTGTGTTTTGGGTTGTGGAAAGCCACATAAGTCAGCAGTTTTACAGATTTAAAGAGAATCCCTTCAAGTACAAGATCAGCTGTTTAATGAATAACTTTTTTCTTGCCCATTTTCCATCCAAGAATCTGAAATCCCACAAAGGCGAACTACATTCCCCTCGTGTCATTCCTCATTCTAAACGGTAAGAGGAATGTGACTCTTTTAACAGCACACTGTGACCTGTGCCTAGTTAGCGTCACAAAGACTTACAGCTTCAGACTTTTCCCTATGTCTGTTTAGACATGTTTCCTGGCCTTTTTATGGCTGTGTGCCGGACTGCGGGGTCGAGTGATGTGCCATCGCTCAGGCCAACTGACATTCTCATCAAAGAGCAATTTGCAGTAGATTTTGTGGAAGTCTATTCTTCCAAACCTGCAGGAAAAAAAAAAAAAACCTCAATATGAAATGCATTCAAGAGCCACTGGTGATCATTTTTCATACGGCTTATATTTGCGATAGATTGTTTTCATCAGTGAGAATGACTGTAGGAAAGATGACATCACTATGAGGCATACAGTATATAAGAATAAGATGTTTTAATGTTTTGGAGATTACACTTTTCACGAAAAAGGCATATTTAGAAGTTGCTAGATATGCTATTTATTGGTTGCAATAATGACTGGCTGATTATTCAGCTTACTGAATTACGAAATATAGAATTGTATATGGACACTAAATGGTAACAAAGCTTCAGAGTAACAATTATTCTATTTTAAGTTGTGTTTCATCTAGCTATTTGTGTTTCTTGTTGGTTCCTTGTTCTTCCAAGAAAATATTAATATTCTTGCTGGGCACTCCAGCACTTCTAGCCATCTTTTAAAAGGTTTATGATAAGATTTAAAATAAACAGTGTTGGTGAAAGTTACTTTTAAAAGTAATGCATTACAATATTGTGTTATTCAATGAAAAAGTAGTAATGCGTTACGTTACTTTTGCGTTACTTTTTGTCACCCGAGCTGGGCTTGCTTATTTGTTTTTTAGTAACAAAAAACCCCAAAGTTATGTTTTTGGCAACTGTAAGAGCCCATTCCCTTATCTGAAAAAGTGACTCAGATATTTTGTTGCAAATTTATAAGTAAGGTGTTACATTACTAGTTGCTTGAAAAAAGTAATCTGATTACGTAACTTGCGTTACCCACAAAACTAAACAAAAATTAGCCCTCCAAGGCCATTTTTACTACATTTATTAACCGTTTTGAGTCGCATGACTCGTTAGCTAACTTGTATTAGTATGAAAAGTGAGAGATATACAAGAATACAATGTTTAAATATACAGTTTAACATTAATGAATGAAGGACTACTTGACTGATTAATGCCATGATTGATAATTCATATTACATTTGTAAAATGTCATATTTTCTCTACTTTTTTGTAGTTATATGTCTCTAACATTTGTACTGCTCATGTCTAATCTTGAAATTGCAGCATTACTAATATTTTGGCTTCTGTTTAATAACTTGCTTGTTTTTGTTGTTGTTGTTTTTTATATATATAATTTGTAAGTAGTTTTAGATGAAAGCATCTGCTGAATGATTCAGAGTACACAGCCTGAAATTAATCAACCAGTTTCCAAATCAACTGTTGTATTTTGTTGTTACTTGCCAGATTAGATTTTTAATGAGCAAAGGAAGCACTGTAATGTTTTTCTAGCCCTTTCAGTCTCCACTGGCTTTGGGAAGTATGTTGGGGATTTTTGGGATGGACAGGGACAGTTCTGTTAATGAGCTTTATGACAACAGAGGCCCAAGTGGGCGTTGAAAGCTAAACTAATCGTAATGACAGCTTGGAACTCTGGCTAAGACGCCATCGAGCAGACGGGATACAGCCAGGGCCATGTGTATGACCACAGATTGTTCGTTTTTTTGCCTGTTACACTCGCACAAACATACTTACACACATACAGTGACCAGACGTGAAGCGAATCATCTTCAGCACTCAAGAAATAATGTGCAACTGAAACTCGGGCAATCCAGTAAATATGGTCAAACACACACACCCAGACAGGTATTAATACCAGGACACTGCAACCATAATTTACTTTAGGCTTATAGTCTCTCCATCTCTGGACCCCAAATTCCTTTTCTATTATTTGAAATTCCATCTTGGGTGGCAGTGGCCCCGGTTGCTCAGCTTATAATACGGTTTATTAAAAAAAGCTGCCGCATTTGATCTTTGTGGGGGAAAGCAGGGGTCACGCGGGGACTGTAACCTGTGTCATCTATAATTCATTGCAGGAATATGCTCTTCTTACCCAGATTAAAGTTTAATAACTCCTGACACAGCCTTGGGTAAATACACTTTTTGTGTCTGTGTGTGCGTTAGGGGTAGTGGAAACTCGGAAGATGCCGGATCGTCTAAGCCCGGCTAAAGTCAACAGAAGCCCGGAATCAGCAGGCCAGGTCTACTTACTGCTGAAATGTGTTTGCGGCCAGATAAGGGCCCGGCGTGAATGGGAGCAGCAAGAAATGTAGCCCCTATCTGCTGTGGATCTTATTGTGCGTGACAGAGATTAGATGAGCAGAAATGTAATACCTCTAACGGCAGAGGGACCTTTCGCAGGAAGTTTGTGTCTACGTTTGCAGGAAAACTCGGAAAGGAGGAGAATCGTTTAATAGTTTTGCTCATCGCTCGTATTTAGCGTTAATGAGTTGAACATATCTATAGCACTAAGTATAGCACCTGTAATTGCATTATACTTCTAATGCTTCTAACTGTTTGTGCTATGAGAATGAATGATACTGGACCTCAAATCATATGGGTTGTTGTGGAAGATGTGTATATATATATATATATATATATATATATATATATATATATTTATT
>NW_015555884.1:170437-177874 GCF_001515605.1 Sinocyclocheilus anshuiensis | reverse complement strand
ATATAACAGTCAGACTTGTTTTTTTTTTGTTTTTTTGCCTATAGCTTACCATACAATTGGCAAAGAAATCACAACTGCACACAAATCACAAATGCAACCTCATAACAACATGCTAAAACCAGTCAGAATGTTTTAGCAACA
Organism: Sinocyclocheilus anshuiensis; assembly: GCF_001515605.1. Lineage (NCBI taxonomy): Eukaryota > Metazoa > Chordata > Actinopteri > Cypriniformes > Cyprinidae > Sinocyclocheilus > Sinocyclocheilus anshuiensis. The sequence goes on along the minus strand of NW_015555884.1, from coordinate 177,733 downwards.
GGATAGCAGCATGCTAAAACTAATTGGAAAACCTATGCAACTGCATAGCAACATGTTAAATCACCAGCCAGACCACTTTTGGAACCACATAACATATTAAAAACAGTCAGAACATCTTTGCAACTGCATGATAGCATGCTAAAACCAGACAAAATGCTTTAGCAACAGGATAGCAGCATGCTAATACTACTCGGAAAACCTTTGCAATGGCATGGCAACATGTTAAATCATTGGCCTGAACACTTTTGCAACCACAAAACACATTAAAACCTGTCAGAACACATGCTATAACCAACATGCAATAACCAGTCAGAATGTTTTAGCAACAGGACAGCAGGTTTTTGGTTTTATTTGTAGTAAAACCATGGTTAGCCGATTTGTCCTGGACTAGACTAAAACCAGTCCAAACACTTTAACAACAAGATAGCAACATGCTAATATCAGAAAACTTTTTTTTCTGCTGCATAGCAAAATGCTAAACTCACCCAAAACAGTTTTTCCAGCCACATAGCAACACAAAACCAGTCAGAACACATTTGCAACCTAATAGCAACATGCTAAAACCAGTACAAACACTTAAATAACAAGATAGCAACATGCTCAAATTAAAGAGAAAACCTTTTCAACTGTGCAGCAACACAATAAACCGACCAGAAAACTTTCGCAAACACATAGCAAAGCATTAAAACCTGTCAGATCATCTTTTCAACCGCATAGCACCATGCTAAAACCCGTCAGAACGTTCTACCAACGTGATAAAAGCATGCTAAAATGAATTAAAAAAAACCCTTTGCAACCACATGGCAACATGATAAACCACCAAGAACAGTTTTGAAACCACATAGCAACATATTAAAAGCAGTCAGAACACCTTTGAAACCAATTAGCAAAAATGCTAAAGCCAGTCAGAATGCTTTAGCAACAGGATAGCAAATGCGCAGATGCTAAAAACACCCAGAACACTATTGGGTACCACATAGCAACAAATTAATACCAATGAGAACACCTTAGCAACTGCTCAGCAACACTCTGGCAACCACTGGTATCATTGGTGAGTTTTAACAGGTATCCACAACTCCTTTAGCCTCAGAAATGTTGAAATGTAGTTTTTCTTCTCTTGATTTCAGAGAAGCTTCTTTCGGTGTGTCACATGCACACACACAAAGGTCTTTGTGTGATGTGTTGATTAGCTTGCCTCTCAGGAGAAGCACATTACACAGAGAGAGGTCTGCCTTTGTCAGTTGCTTTGTCATTGTTTTGATGGCTTGTCATGTTTATAGCTGCCATTTAGCCTGTGAGAAGCAAAGGACAAGGCTAGCTGGGATAGAGGAGGACTCAGTGGCCGCTGCTTGCGGACGAATGCACACTGGGATTACACCTGCCCGTCAAAGACCCAACCCGGCTCTGTAATTACAAGATCCGGCTCCTTTCCCATACATTGCACAGACAAAGAGCACCTCTGTCCCTTCCTTTGTGCAAACAAACACCCCTGACATGATCAGGTTTGATCTTCCGCCAATTTTGCCCCTATAGGATGCCTTGTATTTTTAGGAGTTTTAATTTATAGTTATGTAATGGTATATACAGTATAGCAAATTATTATTATTATTATTATGTTAATTGGATCATTGATGTGAAGCATCTGAACATACCAATTCAATTAAATGAACTGAACTTACTTTCATTTACACACAGATTGTGTTTGACTATGTGGGGAATAAATATAAATTTTTATATAACCATAAAGTTTTAACTTTTTATTAGCTTTATTTATTTATTTATTTATTTATACATCATAAGTTTGAGTCATCTTAAGTAAATCTGTTCATTTTAGCTAATTTGCTCACTTTAATGAGCCTGTGAACATCTGATTTATTAATTAATCATTAATTATTATTAAAAGTGTTCCTGAAAGTCAATGAAAGTAATGATCTTTTTTCTTTTTTTTAGTAAGAAATACTTTGAACACTTTTAATAAATATTTAGTTATTTTAACTCTGCTTTTGTGATATAAATATATTTTTTTAGCATTTGTGTATACTATTATAGTATAATTAATATAATACTATACTATGTACTTTTAAGCAGAAATGTTAATGCTTAAACTTATTTTATTCCACCTTTCTCATTTCCATCTACTTTTATTTTATTTTATTTCAAAAACAATTTTAAGTTTTAGACAACAATAGCAACACTGATATAAATAAACTGTCACTCACCTCACTTTTTTACTCGAAATAAAGTTTTACTCCAAAATAAAGTTCCCATTTACAATTGAATGATTTATGTTTTACAAATAAATCCTAATTTGTTAAATCATTCTTTTTAATTATTTGTTCAAACTGATTCACAAAGACATTTCACTACGACTCATAATATTTGACTTAGTAGGCAGAGTAGGTTGAAAAGGTGGACATTTTTCAGGTTTTTTTTCCCTTCCCCGTGAACACACAGTCACATATGTATATGAGCCTTAAATTAACTCTACATGGCGGAAAAAAAAAAAAAATAGTAGTGGTAGTTCACCAGAGCTCTGCCACACAGAGCACCTCGCCCACTTTGGCGGCACTTGGCACTCGCTCAACTAATTAACCCCGCTAATTGGCTGTGAGAATAGTGGATTATGGATTGAGAAATCCTGTTTGTCACAGCGATCTCCCTTGATGGAGTCTGCGGTGTGAGTGACGGAATGTATGAGTGAAGGGACGGAGAGGATGATTTGTCTATACAGACAGAGGAGAAAGAGGGGCTAATCTCTCAGGGATGGACCCAAGATGCTCATTTAATTTCTCTGTAATAGCTCTTTGAAATCCCCTCTTTAAACCAGAGGCGTGGAAATGTAGTTCTGTCATTTTACACCTGGATGAGTCCTCTCTGAGTGCGCTTTATGAGGCAGGTTACTGTCTAATGACTGCAATTGGCCCGCTGCTTGTAAAAGTGGGCTGGGCTGAGATGGGACAGGGTGGGGGTGGCCCAGTATTCACCTTTATCTCTTCAAAACATCACCTTACTCACAAGCCGACCAATGGGAGTCTTGGGCTTCACAGTCCATTTGACGGATAACTGACCTGTCTGTTTACATTCCATCTGTTCATATCTATCTATTTATCTCTGTCTGATGTTCTAACTGTCGTTCTATCGTTATTCCATTCTACCTGCCTACAGTATCTTTCAGTAACTTTATCTATCTATCTATCTATCTATCTATCTATCTATCTATCTATCTATCTATCTGTTGTTCTATTGTTCTATCTGTCATTCTATCTGTCTTTCTGTCTATCTATCGTTCTATCATTCTATCTATCATTATATCTGTCGTTCTATCTAATGTTCAATCATTCTGTCTATTGTTCTATCGTACTGCTGTTCATTCATTTGTTAATTTGTTCGTTCATTCATTTGTTTTATGAATCCATCTATCCATCCATCTATCATTCTGTCTATCTATCTATCTATCTATCTATCTAACTGTATCTGTGTCTGTCTGTCTGTCTGTCGTTCTATCTATCATTCTATCTATCGTTCATTCTATCATTCTATCTATCGTTCTACCATTCTACCTATCTATCTATCTATCTATCTATCTATCGTTAGGTTGTTTGTTCTGTTTTTTGTTCGTTCATTCATTCTGCTGTTCTTGGGTTTTCATTCACTCATTTTATCTGTGGTTAGTTCTATCTATCAGCGCTTTTCCACTGCGTGGTATGACTCGGCTCGGCACGGCTCAGTACGGCACGGCACGGCACGACATAGCTTGCGTTTCCACTGCAGTTCAGTACCGCTTTAGAGTGGGCGGGATTAGTCACATGTCGTTACAGTTGCGCCGCCTCTATTGCCGCGACTCCCGAAAAACTTTTTAATTCCGTGTCGCCCCATCAAGCTCTGGCTGGATCCGCTCCTCTGCTATCAATGAGAGGAACGTCTGTACTTCCTCAACAGACAGATAGATAAATTTAAAGATAAAATTAGATACATTTCCCGGGTAAACGAATCGAATCGGGGCAAATAGCCTACATTAAAGGGAATTAGGCTACAATAATGATGAAATAATACAAATTGACAAATTTCCCAGGAAAATGGATCAAATCGGCAAATTAAAGAGATTTACCAAATACGACTAAAATATAGAGGCAGACACTATGTCAAAACGGCAATCAAGAAATTAACCGATACTCGAAAAAGCACATACATCATTTTCAGTGTCAACAGTCAAAATAAGCCAATTTAAATGCAAAAGGTGCCCAATATAAGTAATCGGAATAAGCAACGTAATTAGCAGGTATTTCACACTCGTTCATGCACACACCATGACAGTCAAAACTGTGTCATTCATTGATACATACTGAATTATAATACGACAATTAAAAAAACAAACAAAAAAACAAACAATAATGCGCTTACCTTCTTGTCGCTCTATAATTTTACACAGAACTGGAAGCCTCTTGTTAAGTTCATATTGTAGAACATAATACAGAACTTTGCACAGTTAAAACTAATCAAGTCTAGCAGTTTTCAAGGATTTATCAATCTGGACGTTTAAAAGATAAAAGACATGATCGTATAAACCGACATATTTAGTTTCGGTTATGATTAATTCAAATGTGCTCTGATTTCGGAGTTGCAGTGATAGAGCCTTCGTGTCATCTCACTCCACAATAATTCACATTTTGAGAGTTGAGTCACTCTCCCACTCTTTAACTTATATTTAGGCATTGTGATTACTTGAAAATACAGTCATACTACATTCAAAATCAGATATGTTATAACTTATCATGCTAAAAACTTGTCACTCATGAATCATAACGACTGTCTGCTGAGCCGTCGTGATAAGTGCGGCTGTCGACGTTTACATCAGCACCAACGCCTCTGCAGTGTGTGTGTGAGTGTAGTAACGTTGTGATGACTGATTGGATGCAGTACATGCAGACTTGGGCTTGTTTGTTAAACAATTAGCCTATGCAATTTATATGATTGAAAACTGCCAAAGTGAACCGTACCGAGCCGTACCATGCAGTGGAAAAGCGCCATATCTGTCGTTCTTTAGTTCCATCCATCCATCCGTTGTTCTGTCATACTGTCTGTTCTTCTGTCTATTCCAAAACATTATAGCAACTACTTAGATATCTCTAATGATCGCCAAGAACACCCTACAAACCATACAGCAACGCCCCAGCAACCTTTAGTGTGTTTTACTGTGTTTGGAGACCAAGGGTGAGTGACCAGACAGTTCAGTGTCACCCAATTAATCGCAACAACTTACAAAGGAGGCAGTTGTGAAGTAGTCAAATAGATATGGCAGCTGCTATGTTGGAGTAACACATTTTGGTGATGTGTGTGTGTGTGCGTGTAGTTTTAATTTGCTGTACTAATGAACGATGTTGATCCACTTCTGTGGAGTGACTGGGATCGTGGTCCGCATGCAGATATGACTAAACCGTTGAAACAGCAGTGAAGAAACAGCGTGTCACTTCCTGTTAACCTTACCGACCTCTTGCAAAGCTTTACAGAACTATCAGAAGAAAGCACTTTAAAATGACACTGAAGAGTCAAAAGGCAGGCAGATACAGCTGCTGTTTGATTAATTGAGTTCATTCTCTCTGCACCTTTATTCTGTTCATCATGGTAATGGAAGATGCTTGTACATCATTCACAGATGACTAAATACGTGTGGAAGAATAATGCAAAATACAGCTGAAACAACATGAAATATGAATGAATGCATGTGTCTGTTTCAGAAAGATGTGAAAGAGATGAAAGAGATGAAATGAACAAGCCAACTAAAGATGACAGCTAGAGAATCAATCTTCCTTTTCATTACTTTGTCTGTTAAAATTGTTTGTTTGATCTTCGTCACTTCTTCCTGTCAAATCCTTATTGTTTATGGCTTAAATAAAATAAATATAGATTAGATAAACAAAAAAATTATATAGTTTTAGTCATTCTAAATACAAAACATTTACAGTGTGTAACAGTAACACAATTTAACACTGTTCTAGTGCATGCTGGGTGTTTGCTAAGAAATACCTTGGCAAAGTTGATTAAAATATGAAATTGTCTTTATTTTTTGTTTTTTTCATACAACATTTCTTTTACAACAATTATAAACTTTTCACTTTGAAATTGCTAGTAAATATCAAATTTAATTACAAAGAATGGCAAGTAAAACCTTGAAATAAATGCTGAATAAAATAAAATAAAATAAAATAAATAAAAATGAAAAATAAAGTAAGTATAATTTGACAGTAGAAAAACGGAAATAGTATTTTCTTGTAAAACATATTCCAGTCATATTCCAGTCCAAATATGTTCAAATATGTTGAACAAATAATTAACCAACATATCTGAGAGTAATACTCACTCTCTCAAGAAAGAAACTTGTAGTCTTGAGCGCAAATGGAGAAAAACTAACTTGGAAGTTTTTAGAATTGCTTGGAAAAACAGTATGTCCAGCTATAGACAGGCTCTAAAAGCTGCCAGGGTCGAGCATATCCACAAACTCATAGAAAATAACCAAAACAATCCAAGGTTTTTATTTAGCACAGTGGCTAGATTAACAAATAACCAGACGCCACCCGATCTAAATATTCACTCACAGTTAATAGTAATGACTTTATGAATTTCTTCACTGAAAAAAAAAAATAGATAACATCAGAAATACAATACAAATGTATATTCTAATACTTCAGCTTCATTCATCGCACCCAAAGATAAACTCAAGTGCTTTACAACTATAGGACAGGAAGAGCTAAATAAACTTATCACTGCATCTAAACCAACAGCATGCCTGGTAGATCCTGTACCCACTAAATTACTGAAAGAGTTGTTACCTGTAGCAGAAGAACCGCTTCTCAATATTATTAACTCGTCGTTGTCTTTAGGTCACGTCCCAAAACCATTCAAACTGGCGGTTATTAAGCCTCTTATTAAGAAACCACAACTAGATCCTAGTGAACTGGCAAATTACAGACCCATTTCAAATCTTCCTTTTATGTCTAAAATTTTTGAAAAAAGCTGCATCTCATTACTAATTTTACTTGATCTTAGTGCTGCATTCGACACCATAGATCATGACATACTCATAGATTGATTACAAAACTATACAGGTATTCAAGGGAAGGCTTTAAGATGGTTTATATCCTACCTGTCCGATCGCTACCACCTTGTTAATTTAAATGGGGAGTCATCTCAATTACCACCAGTAAAATATGGAGTGCCACAAGGATCTGTCCTAGGTCCTCTGCTATTTTCGATATACATGTTGCCCCTTGGTAATATTATTAGAAAATACTGGATTAG
>NW_015555884.1:142273-169380 GCF_001515605.1 Sinocyclocheilus anshuiensis | reverse complement strand
ATGCATTCATGACCTCTAGACTGGACTATTGTAATGCACTGCTAGGTGGTTGTCCTGCATCTTCAATAAACAAGCTACAGGTGGTCCAAAATGCAGCGGCTAGAGTCCTTACCAGGTCAAGAAAATATGATCATATTGCCCCAATTTTACAGTCTCTGCACTGGCTACCTATTAAGTTCCATATCAGTTACGTTCCTACAAGGCCCTTAATGGTTTAGCTCCTGTGTACCTAACTAGTTTTTTACCACGCTACAATCCATCACGCTCCCTAAGGTCACAAAACTCTGGACTTTTGGTAGTACCTAGCAAAGATTGACATCCTGTGGTAACTAGGATTTACACAAGCTTCGGTCTGGATCCAGAACACCTGAGAAGAGATGATGCAAACCCCTCAGAAGACCTCAGATGATGCCAACCATGAAACAACATACAGAACTACCAAATTTTGCTATAAGTTTGATTGCATCATATAATAATTGCTGTTAATAGTGTTCATCGTCTGTTTGATTACGTCTTTAATTGATTTTTCCATACATTTCTGCCATATGTACATTAACTGACCGTCACCACTGATAAGCTACTACTAAATATTGTAGAAACGTAATTTTCTGTAAAGTTGCTTTGCAGCGATTTGTATCGTAAAAAGCGCTATACAAATAAACTTGAATTGTATTGAATTGAATCTGAGAGCATTTTTTTTTTCTTTTCTTTTTTTTGTGTACAATGTACATTGATGAGAAGCATGTAGACAGACACAAGAATCTTGATACAGTTTTCCTGAGGTAAAGGCTTTGTTTTGCTGAAAACAGCATTTTATTAGAGTAATCTGTTATTTGTCCCAAAGCAAATATGACCCAGTTATACGTGAATGTCAGTACTGTACATCCTCCAGTAGCGGGAGCTCCTCTGCTGATAAATTTCACAGGCTGCTAAGAGCATGTATCATCTCATCTCTTGAAATGAAATCTCCACAATATTCATATTCCTGTCTGCACTGCAGGGCCATTATTGATGGATGGGCAGAAGTTTTCACTGCTGTACGTTCCAGGGGGCTTGGGGGAAAGAATGAGGGATTCGTTGTATTTGTGAATGTGGAAGTGGAGAGGGGGTGAAATTCATTTTCGTCACATGCTTTGGTGCAACTGACCGTTTATAGCTGGGCTGTTAATCAATCTCAGGCTAAGAGAGAGAAAATAATGGTGACTTTACACACACACAAGGGTCTTCAGGATGCCCACACCCCCCTCTTGTCCATAAGAATTTACAGGGTGGAACTGTATATAACCCTCAGGAGTTGGTAATAAACTTGAGGCCTTTTGGTCTCATAATAATGCGATAGTGACAGAATATCATGCAAAACTCTGCTCTACAAATATTGTAAAACAGAATGAGGCTTTTATTTGATGCGGTATCACGAAAAGTGTGTATGGTGTAATTCTCATTGAAAGTCTTGTTGTAGGACAAACTCTACATGTTTTAACTTATCTAGTGCTAAATTGTACCAAGATGAGGCCCATTAGATATAAGTGCTATTTTGAAAATTGCCCTTTATAATTTTCTGCAAAGTTAAGCACAAATATGTGTGTGTGATGACACCGCTGGGTGCTGTGTATTTACATGAGTATATCAACCTCAAGTTTGAGAGTTCAAGCTGCTGTAATGGCTATTATGTAAAAATACATGCACAAAGACATGTGGCGTGTCCTGAAAGGCTTGTGGACCTCATTATGAAAAAAATGAAGTCAAATAAAGGACTAGAAGCCTTTGGTAGTGGCGTTTTACTTTAAATTACGAGTAGCTTGTAGCATGTTGCTTCATAAACATTACTTGCTCTGTGAAGATTTTGCAAACTAAGTTTGTTTACATGCTTTCGCTCTTCTTTTTCCAGTTTAGAAGAATGGAATAATTTCATTAGTAGAGCCACATGCTCTTGTTTTGAGTCTGTATGTGGTATTTGTTTGCGTATGTGTTATGTACGACTTTAATATCTCCATGTCACTCACTTTCTCCCACATCCGTCTTACCGCCTGTGGATGAAGCATCCGCAACATCATCTGCGTCTCTAATTTAAACCTCTCGGGAAGACACATATGGTTATTTTTCAAAAGCATATCCGCAACCGCGTGTTTCCACACCCAGCATACTGCTAGATTTTCCCCCGCCGACTGTTCTGTACGGTGCTGTTGCCGTAGCAACGCCGTTCGTGTTTAAAGAGAGTCATATATTTACTTAATGTTGTCCTCATATCTTCAGCATGGCCATTAGTCTTTCTGAGGGCAACAGACTCTGGAATTTACTACCTCCCTCACTGGGGACTAACAACTTCTAAATGACTTATTTCTAGTCCCTCTGCAGTTTTGTTCCTTTTTTTTTTTTTTTGCGGTTTTGAAATGAAAATTGGAGTTTTGTAGCTTTTAGGCCATGTCTGCTAGCTGTGAAGTCATATATTTGCTAGTGCACCCCCAAGTGCATTCAAAATTATAGTGTTTTCTTCAGGGAAAATGGGCCACAGATATTGATGACTCATCCTGAACTCACTCTTTTTGTCCAATCAGAATGTCCCTCCCCCAATTTCATAGACATGTCCCAAATGACACATCGATTCATGCACTCAACTGAATTTTAGAAGGTTATATGGCCACTTCCCTTACACATGAAGTGTCCAACATTCCACACTTTGTTTTATCGGTTAAATTAAAAGGTAATTGAAGTGCACTTCTTGGAATTCTTGGAAGTTCTATAAAATGGCATAAAATAGTGTATAAGTACGCAAATTGGGACACATCTTATCTCTTTTTGGTCAACAATAGTAAGTAGCATTGGCTGTGACAAATTAACATGTTTCCAGTGTCGCATAGTAACTGATTACATGTAATCTGGATTGCATAATCAGATTCCAAAAATCAAGTACTTGTAATTATATTTTATTATATTTTAAATGCTCACAGATTACAGTTGTTTTTTTAATAGATTATACGATTACATATTATTCACACAATGGCTGTAAATTATTCATAATTTATTGATTCACCCTTTTCTCTCCCTTAAATTTTCCTTAAAAATTCTAGTTTCCAGTTTTATGGAACTGCAAAGACTAGCCACCCTTCTAGGTGACTATAATTGCACAAAATAGAGTGTACATCCAGCATTTTGTGATTTTAAGTAATATTTAATTAATTTAACAACATATTCACATGTTCACAGTTCTCTGATTTGTGTTAATGGTCACGTGATATGCAGGTAAACAATCAAAATATTTATATTTTTACTGTTCAAGTGTTTTTTTGGATGGATAGATGGATGGATGGATGGGATATAAATAGTCTTCCTATTACCTAGCTGTGGCTTTATTTCTTGTAATTGTGACTTTATATTTTAATTGTGACTTTGTTTTTCTTAATTGCAACTTTAAATCAGAAAATCAGACTTTCTCTAATTTGCAACTGTATTTCACAGCGACTTTGTATTTTACAGTTGACTTGTGTGTGTGTGTATATATAATTGAAGGGGGTCTGAATACTTCCCTACCCACTGTATATATATATATATATATATATATATATATATATATATAATTATTATTATTATTATTATTATTATTATTTATTTATTTTATTTTTTACAGAGTATAACCTCTTAAATGCCACTTTATAAATAAGTTTACACCCTATTATGAGACTATATGCAATCCACGTCATTAACTAGTGTATTCTAGGATCTTTGAAATGCGGTGCTTATTGTTGGAGAGAAGCTTGATTCTGTTGACAATGTCAATAATGTTTTTTTTTTTTTCAATGGAATTACAAAGAATTATGAAATATGCAGTTTATAGTAAATGAAGGAGGCCTGGTACCCAATTAGAGATTATCTAGCATGATTCTCCCTAAGCATCTCCACACAAATCTGTGGCTTTCTCAATAACACTCCCCATTTGTATCTGCCCCAAAACTTGCATCATGGCATCATGGCATTAGCCGATTCCTGTCATTATGCTCGCTGATAAGGCTGCTTTTTTGGGCATGATTATATCCTCAGGAAAAAAGGCAGGCGGCTTCTCCCTTACCGCTGCAAACTAATCAGAGCCCCAAAAATTACTTATTGATCTCTGGTTGCAGTGTGCGGAGAGGGATTTTGAGTGGCCGGATCATGGCAGGAGCGCTGTGTGTGTGTGTGTTTATACCAGACTTTGAATATAGACAGACCTTTCATGTCATGGGAACATCGAATATGAATCAATTTCATCCAAAAATCTTTTAACAGCCCTTTACCCCTGAATAATCATCATGACATATCTACTCAATTAAAACCAAATTAAGAATCCACTTTGCGCTAATATAATCAGCGCTTTGACATTGGCATTGGCATTTGGCATTGAAATCGATTTTTAAGATGTTATACTCTGGCTACATTTCCAAATAGCTGAATATTTATATTGCCAATGGAGAAAAACCAGAGAACTGTGGAAAACTTAATGAACAGCCCTCACGCCACAGATCAATATGGTCATTACATTTATTTGTAGAAGTAGCTTGTTATTTTGATACAAGAAGCTGGTTTATTTACATGCACATATTTTATTTGTTCATGCAACAAGCATGAGGTGGTTTTGAGGGTATGTTACAGTATGTGCAGACAGTGTTTGGGTCCGTACTGTCTCTGTGTCAGGGCTCATTGATCTGGGCTATGGGAGATGAATGGATTAATTACAGGCACAGTGAGCTGTGGGACTACAGGCAGCTGGGCAGGAGACGTAACCGAGGGGCTGGGACGGAGAAAAGCCGTTACGGGCAAATTGAACACTGTTAATGAATGTTAACTGTGGCTCCATCGCTGGTCCCTGGGTGTGAAAACTGGGCCACACATTCCTCTGCCGCCCCCTGGGACCAGGAATGAAGGATGGGTGACGCCCCCCAGGTCTCCTTCCAATACTATATGAACGCACGCTTTCAAAACGCGGAACCAGAAATATCACAAAATAGTGAGGATTTGGTTTAGTTACAGTTAGGTTTATTAACCAAAACCCCCCCCCCCCCCCCAGGTCTCCTTCCAATACTATATGAATGCTTTCGAAACGCAGAACCAGAAATATCACAAAATAGTGAGGATTTGGTTTAGTTACAGTTAGGTTTATTAACCAAAATGTACAATGGTTTTCATTGAAGTACTTTGGGATGCCATGATATATGAGTACCATCTGATAGATAATTTTATTTTGCAAGGGTTACATTTAAACAGTATTACATGATTGTTTTTAATGACACAATGAAATCTATTCATTTAACACATTTTTAAGTTTAAAGCAACATATTATATTTGAATACATACATATGTAAACATATCTTTGAATACATGTTTGAATATGAATAAATATAAATGTAATATTATGTTTGAATCAACAACATAAGTGATTAATTTCAATGCAGTATTATTTTAGTATGATTAAAATACTATTATAGTTTATAATATTTTGAATTAATTGTATTTAGTTTTCATGTTTTAATTAAAATTTGTATTATTTAATTTGTATTTATTTATTCTTAAGTTTTAGTAATTTTGTGTTATTATTATTATTATTATTATTATTTGTATTGAACGTTTTAGTAATCCATTATTTTATTGTGTTTTTGTCAGTATTATTATTATTAAACATCTATATAGTTTTCAGTTAAATAATAATTTAACTATTTCTTTAATTATTTTTATTCTTTTTTTTTTTTCAGTTTTAGATTTTTCAGTACATCACGTTAAACTAAAATAAAAAGGAGAAATGTTGCTAAAAAAAATCTTTAACATTTTATTTCAGTTATTTTTTTTTAATTTCAAGTAAATATTTTATGGTTTTAGTTTTGGTAAACTATAATAACCCTATTTTGATGTTAGCAAGTCAAGCTAAGGAAGTGAGATATGTTGAGACAACAGCGAAAGAAAATTGTATTTTCTCCTTTATATAGTTACCCTAATGTGCATTGTGCAAAGCAAACTGCTCATGGAGTAAGACATTTGTTAGTGTAAACCCTATAAATTATAAAAGAATACATTTCCAGTGACTCAATGCATTTAAATGAACTTTAAATATGCATTATGAACTCACTCTCTAACTTCAGGCTGAAAGCTGACATGGTGGAACGACTTGTTTTTATTCAAATCACCCATAGCTGGTTTACATCTCATGCAAAATTAATGTAATCAGATGAATTAAAATAATCAGCATTTATAACCGTATTCTGAAAACCTAAAATTAATGGAACAGTCACTGTGGTTTTGGTATCCATTGCTGATTTTATAGTGCTGCATTCAGCTTGTGTCTTTGCTGCATATTTACTCACAAAAGCATAATAAAGGACAGGGCTTGGACAGGAAGAAATGTGTGCCAGGACCTATTAAACCAACCTCGATCCGGCTGCCATAAAAAAGAAAGAAATGCATAATGAATAATTGAGTTCCAATGAGTTGTGGGCCTTCTGTTTATCCAATTACGGCACATTAAAAATGAATGATTAATCAATTATTGCTGTTGGGGACTCTAGGTGCTATCAAAGTAGCTGCCCTTTTCTTTGTCCATCCATCTTCATAGCTTTGCTCGCTTTATAAGTCCAGTGGAAGCCGCAATATGCTAGCAACTGCGCTTTCTGCTAGCATCAGTGGTTACTGTGTAACTTCAGGCAAATTGGATTGGATTCGAAATTGTCGATTGTCAGTTATTTTTTTGTGGATTATCTTAGAAGGCAACCTATATATGCTTACATACATATACTTTATTGTCCCACTAACAAAATAGACTGAACATAATTCATACACATTTTTGTCCATTAAAATGCTTTCTAGAATAAGAATGCACCCTCCCCATAAAATATAAGATACCTGTGACTGACTATAGCAAATAGCAAATCGCGGTTTGTTGGTGTGCATGGAGTTATGCTAATGTTCATAACTATCTATTGTCTGTTAAGGAAGTGTCTGGAATTGATTCATTTTGATCATTTTCATAGCTTTGGTTCATATATCAAGTGTGGAAAAAAAAAAACACTAGAGCAAATAAGGATAAAATATTCAATTATGAATGTTATGGCCATTTTATAACATTCATTGATTTATTAAGGTAACTAGGTATATAACTACAGTAAATCTGTCTCATTCACTTAACGTATTTGTTGCATAAATTAATACTATATTATTATTATTATTATATTATTTAGTAAAAACATTAGTACTTATTTATCTGTATTTAATATTCTGTAAATTAACTTTAATTTGAACCACCACATTTAAATTAACCATCTTAAATGCACAGAATTGTTACTAATGATTTTTCACATTAACATGCCTGTAGTAGGCGGATTTGAGCTGGTTTGTGCTCTTTCTTTGTTTGTACTGCTGGAATTTTGTCTGAACAGGGAACATAAGCCACCAAACACACACACATACACACACGCGCACACACCCCTAAGCCGATTCCAGTCATTACTAGATACACACAGATCCAATCCCGATCCCAGGCAGTCATGCCAACCTAATATATCAGCCCTATTGATTTCCCTGCAAACAAATAAGACTGTTTTTTGGAGCAGTGGAATATGCGAGTGCACTCAGGAGGTCCTGAACCTTGAGTTAATCGACTCTTTTCACCATACACACAACATTTTATTTATATATTTAGTGTCATTTCTGAAAAACTGGCCTAGGTATCTGATGGAAATGCATGCTATCAGTGACATCCCATCTCCAGAGCTATAGGAGGTCCCTCTATTAATTTATTTAATTCTATTTCTTCTTCTATATTGCGAGTGTGAAAGGGGCTCTGCACTTCGTTCAGTTTGTACTGTTGGACAGCGATAGCTGCTAGATCCACAATCTGATCCCCGTTTCATTCTATCTGGAGGTCAGCGCGGTGTGTACTCAGTGTGAGGGAGGTGAAAGCTCTGTTTGTTGACATACAAGATGATGTGATCTGGAATTTCCTGGAACTGTATGAGCCATTGTCGGTATCAGTCACCTCTTCACCTACAGTGGGCTTGCTTCTTTTATTAACTGAGCTATTGAAAAGAGATGAAAAGAGATGTTTCATAAATGTAACGATTAACCATTTTGATTGAAATGTTCTATAACTTGAATTATTTTGTCAGAGTTATATGGTGTACACTCTGAAATACCGTATTTGAAGGGAAAAAATAAGGATGAAAGCATTTATTATAATGCCCATTTTTACCATAATGTATTGATTTGGCATATCTAGATCTATATCATTCACTTAGTTTGATTGATGGATGGATGGAGGGGTGGTTAGATTTGCTGATGAATAGTAACAAATAAGCGATAGATAGATAGATAGATAGATAGATAGACAGATAGATAGATAGATAGATAGATAGATAGATAGATAGATAGATACAAACAAAAACAATAGATAGGTATGAACAAATAAATGATAGGTACAAAACGATAAATAGTTACGAACAAATAAACAATACAAATCTAGCTAGATAGAAACAAAAAAACAATAGTTACAAACAAAAATGATTGATGCAAACAAATAAATTATAGAAACAAAGAAATAAACAATAAATAGCTATGTACAAATAGATAGATCAACAAATAAACAATAGTTTCAAACAAAAATGACTGATAGATGCAAACAAATAAACAATAGATACAAACAAATTAACAATACATTGCTACAGATAGATAGATAGATAGATAGACAGATAGATAGATAGATAGATAGATAGATAGATAGATAGATAGATACAAACAAAAACAATAGATAGGTATGAACAAATAAATGATAGGTACAAAACGATAAATAGTTACGAACAAATAAACAATACAAATCTAGCTAGATAGAAACAAAAAAACAATAGTTACAAACAAAAATGATTGATGCAAACAAATAAATTATAGAAACAAAGAAATAAACAATAAATAGCTATGTACAAATAGATAGATCAACAAATAAACAATAGTTTCAAACAAAAATGACTGATAGATGCAAACAAATAAACAATAGATACAAACAAATTAACAATACATTGCTACATACAAATAAACAGATACATAAACGATAGAGTTACAAACAAATAAATGATAGATACAAACAAATAAACAATAAATAGCTATGTACAAATAAACAGTGGATACACAAATCAATGATAGTTACAAACAAAAATGATAGAGATATAATAAATGATAAAAAGATACAAACAAATAAATGATAAATAACAGACAGACAGACAGACAGACAGACAGACAGATAGATAGATAGATAGATAGATAGATGTACTTTTCACAAATATATTTGATTTTGTCAACACAAAAATCAGCTCCTATTTCTCGTTTCCTGTTTGTTCCTAGATGCGTTTCAAGGGTGTCTTCAGCTTGTTTGTGTGATCAGCCATCAGGATTCACAGGGGTTCTGTCAGAGCCTGTTGTTGTAAATTCTTCACTTTAAGTACTAATCCTGCCGGAGATTGCACTTGAAGTAGTCATGGAACTATATGGAAACAAATTCAGCCTGTTCTAATAATCACAGCTTCAACTGCACATTACTCCACACTAACCCGATTAGCACTGACAATGGCAGTATCACCGCTACAATAGCATACGCGCTATCAGGACAATAAATGCACTCTGCTGTAACAATAAATGTACAGCTGTCTTGCCTCGTGATTAGTCTTGATCTCTGTCACGTATGTGAACTGTTTCGTCTTAAATGCCGTTTTATCCTTCAGCCATGTGTGGAGAGAGTTATAGAGAATGCTGCATATTGATTTTGGAGGCTTTAGCAGCAATTAAATCTCATCATTGCAGCTGATTTTTAAATGTGAGAATGAATAGATTTAGGATTATGGGAATTGGTGTCGTTTACCTATTAGTTGAATTTTCATGAAGACAATTTATCCTTTATTAATCTGTTCTCATTTTATGTGCCTCATTCTTTTAGGGTTGGTCTTGTATGGGAAATGGTAAGATTCATCTAGTGAGCTCTGGTTTTCATTGGCTGTTTTGCTTAATACTTGCATGTTGCTTTGTCTTTAAGTTCCTTATGTTGAGACCCTTGTTTGAGCTGCTACAACCAAAGTTTCAGGTTCAATCCTTAGATCCTAAGCAAAGCACCATGTTGCCCCATGGAGACTTTCCCAGCAATTAATGGATGATAAAATACTTTGGATAAAAAACATTAGCTAAATGCCAGGCAATTAAAGCACAACCTTTAGCAACAATTTAACGTTCATACAATCACTGAGTGTAACGAAACACGTTTCCAGGAGACTGTTTAGTTGACATGAAAGGGAAAAACACGAATTCTAATGGTAGATTAGAATTGAAATCCTCTCCTTGTTTTCGGAGTGCAATGTTTTCTTTCATCTAGTTCTCTTTCCTCTGATGATTGTGCATGAACATTTATGGACATTTTTATTGTCTGAAATTCCTGTGCAAATACATGTATGGATTACCTTAGATTACTAGTTACATTACTTTAAATATTGCAGTACTTTAAATATTAATTGCAGTGTTTTTTGCTTTAATTTTAAAAGTAATGTTCCCCCAAACTGCAGAAGGGCATCTCATGTTTAGAGGGTCTGAACATGGCACCTAATCTCACCTCATGTGGAAGAAATTTTCTACTGATGGAAACACACTGCAGGAGCAGGAACGGCCACAGCAAACCCTTGCCCCAGAAGACACTTGCGGCTTCTAAATGGCTCAATTTACCTTTACCGCGCTCCAGAAGAGCACAGCCCTGCGCCACACATGCAGTTACGGCAAAAATCAATAAGTATTCTCAGAACAACAGAACAGGTGTTGTTGGGTTCAGTTTGGATATAGTGGCCGTGGAGAAATTAGTTTGATGAAAATACCCTTCCTCAACAATGGTTAAACCCGCAGCCGTCACAATGTGGGTCGTAGTAACTCACCGCGGCTTTGCAAAATCTTTTACACAAGTAGATTAAGAAATCAATGTTCGCATTTTGTTTCTTGACACATAATGGGATTGTCCTGTGTGAATTATATGGCCATTTGCTGTTTTTACAGTCGCACCACCCCAGGTTGGTACGATCCTCAGTTTGAAGGTGGTTGGTTCATCCTTCAACTAAACTGCGGCAGAAATTTCCTTCTGCGGTAAGGAATGGTGTGTTTTTTGCTATTAAATTTGATTAAATCTAAAAGAAGACCTTGGATCTGGTTGTCTTTTATATACCACCATGCCATTTGGCCTCCATGTACACAGGCAGCCGTAACACTGAAATACATCCACACCATTACGAGCTTCATTTTACATTCCCCCAGCAAGCCATAGTGATAAAAAGCCATGGGCTCTGAAATACCTCGCTCTATCCTTAGTGTGAAAATGACCTTTTGCAGATTTTATATCCGCTGCGTTAACGGCCCACAGTAAAGTCTCAAGGCCTGTGCTGCCACATAGATGTGCATGTGTTGTAAAAGGAAACGAATAGCGCGGTTGACCCAGGGATCATGAGTAGCTGTACACCCACACACGATCCCTGCTCGCCCGCCCCCCAAACAGAGTGCAAACAATCAGTCATAATAACCTGGAAGAAAGGAAGACAAGATTCCTCTGTGAATTTTCCAGAAGGTCTGCATTGCTCATATGATGCAGAGCATACATGTTTTATATTATGTAGCCTGTATACTTTTGATTGGTTTAATTTTTAGTGGTGGATTGTGGCTTTGACCATTATTACTTTTTTTATTTTTAATTTCTAGTTTTTAATGAAAATGATTCGACCTTGACCTATCTCAATGACATTTCTGGAAACTTCCTGACATGAAAGCCATTCCAGAAAGTAGACAGTAAAATTATGCTAAAAAAAAGAATGAATGAATGAATGAATAAATGAATTATTTTCTTTCTTTTTCTCTGTTGAACACAGAATAAGATATTTGGAAGAATGTTGCTAACCAAACAGTTGCTGGTAGCCATTGACTTCCATAGTATTTTTCCCCTCTGCTATGGAAGACGATGGCTAATGGCAACTCTTTTTGCTGATTGGTCAATGTATGTGTAGTGAGTAGGCAGGTTTTGAAACGTGATATGGATGAAAGATTTAAATAGATCCAGCTTCATCTGACAGCACAAATATCCTACAAGCAACAGATGTTTCTGGCAGACAAGTGAGACATAATTTTGTTTCTACCCCCAACCCCCCTTTTTTAAGATGTTTCTTCATTCAGAACCCCATAGAAAATGCATGACATATTTTGTTTTCGAGTTAAATTTGTGTGGGTTTTAATTCATGGATAGACGTTTTATTTTAATTATGCATTTAAACAGTATAATACTTTGTAGCATGTTCCATTTTCCAGTAATTATTACTTTGATAATACTTTCATATTATTGCAGTGATCATTTCTAACGTGTATAATATGGAATTATCTCAATAGTAGAAATTATCGCGGTAATTCCAGTTCACTGAATATAATAGCATATAATAATTCACTTAAAGACAAACACAGATTTGAAACCTCGGGGAAAGTTGTACCAAATTCTTACATACCATCTTTGGGTGCAAAAGCAGGTGAGAATAATCTGTCTTGAAAGATATATAAGACATCTGCTCCAAGTATTGGTCTAAATGATGTTATGGTATAAACTAGCATAAAGAACTATGTCTTAAAGTAATAGTTCACCACAAAATAAAAATTATGTAATCATTTACTCAACCTTAAGTTGCTCCAAACCCGTATGAGTTTGTTTCTTTCTTTTTAGCACAAAATAAGATATTTTGTAGAATGTTGGTAATCAAACAGTAGCCGGTAGCCATTGACTTCCATTAAATGTTTTCCCTACTATGGACGTCAGTGGTTACCAGCAACTGTTTGGTTACCAACATTCTTCAAAATAGCTTATTTTATGTTCCAGACAAGAAAGAAACTTGAGGGTGAGTAAACAATGATAGAATTTTCATTGTTGGGTGAACAATCTTAAATGAACCCATTGCTTTGTCATTGCTGAA
This sequence comes from Sinocyclocheilus anshuiensis, assembly GCF_001515605.1. Classification (NCBI taxonomy): domain Eukaryota; kingdom Metazoa; phylum Chordata; class Actinopteri; order Cypriniformes; family Cyprinidae; genus Sinocyclocheilus; species Sinocyclocheilus anshuiensis. The sequence continues at coordinate 156,406 of NW_015555884.1, read as the reverse complement.
GTGTTCTAAGCGGTTTTTGATCTACTAAAGTTTTTTGAGTGTTTTTAAGCTCATGTCTGGGTGGTTGTACAGTGGCCTGAGATTCTGGTCTATTCTTCCATTCAAATTCTTCCATTCCATTTTTTTTCTTGTTAACACATGCCAGGAGAAAATTGTAATTATGATTGCTTAGAAAATAATAGCACACCTGGGTTACGCCCCAAATTTGGTAGGGTTAGGTGTTTTGGAAAAAATGGGTTTTATCCTTTCTTTAGCAAGCACCACTAGCCTAATTAAAATCACAATAGGAAACTTGGCAAGGATAGAGAAGGTTTAGGACAAGAAATCGACAGAGAAGAGGTATGTTCCTCAGTCCTTTTGCCAGCTGCTAATCAGAAATGCTGTCAAGAGTTCCGAATCGTCCAGTAATCTATCTCAATGTGGGGTATTGAGATATTGAGATGGTTGTAACGTCTGCCAAGAGAGCTTTAGTTTCTCCTTTAGCAGTTCTTGAGCTCGACTGAATGGAGAAATGAGGATGAAAGCTGAGACACTGAAAGAGGGCGAGAGAAGAGAGAATAGGGAGCGTTTTGGGAAGGCGCCAGAAAACTGATTTGATGACAATGTAATGATTTCTTATGTAAATGACCAAATCAGCAGCCTTATTTAATTGGCCCAGCTGTGCTGTAGTTTTTGTGGTGTGCTAACCGCTCTGAAAATCTGTCCCTTGTGTTTCCTGTCTGCTCTAAAGAGCTAGCTTCTGCTCCTCGGAGAATTGCCGTGTCTTGCTTGTCTTTCCTGCAGCACTCCCACCTGCTAATTTACATATTCCTTCACAGATCGCCATCGAATGAGAACCCCGAATTTTGGCTTTTACAACCCAATCCAATAAACTGCTCTCAGAATGGTGGCATTCATGAAGTCTTGGCGCTGTTATTGACTCTCTTTTTGCATAAATAAAGAGATCAATTCTGTAATAACAAGCTCAGCGGAGACTTGTTGGGGTTTTTGAACCATTTAAGCATTTGCCAGAGTGGTCGACTGATACTGCAAACGTTAGCCCAGTGTCAGCAGGCGTTGGGGAACTATAACACAAACGGACTTCTTTTGAAGTCAGTCACTGTATTCACATATTATACCCAAGATGCTTAGAGCTTTTGTCGTGGATTTGCAACATAATTGGCCTTTCATTCCAATTATTTGTGTCCTTATCCAGCTTTCCGACGATAAGTGTCTACATCCTTCTTTCTGTGTGCTCTGTATACCAAATAACCTCGGCCAAGCTATCCCCATCCATTTCGTTATTTGACATGGTTTAGCAGTGCGCTTTGCTACATTATACCAGGATTGCGTAAGGCTGCAGAGGGACCAATTAGGCGGTGGAGATGGCGGAATGAGTCTCAATTCAGCTGCAGCTAGCATGGGATCAATGTCGGGAAAAAGGCAAAGCCTCATCGCAACAGAAAAGTTGGTGGAGAATGCAGTGATGTTTATTTGAAGTTTTCTGAGAAGGGCCAGACTATTGATGGAATCGTGTGAAGCAAGAGTTCAGGCTTTGGATCGAGTAACATTATAAATATTTTATTCTAAAAGAGTGAAGCCAAGCATTGATGGATGTCATTGCAAACATCTGAAAAATATTCTGCTAAAGCATAGATGGCTTAATAATTCATCTTTTTGAATATTTCAGACTTGTTTAATTAGCTATGCAGACGTTATTATGTTTCCTATTTCCCATGCGCTGTCATAGCTTTTCGGATATTATGTTATTTATTCACTGCAGGTCCATGTGTTGCTTTGTAAATACCAATTGCCGCGTTGAACGTATTGCAGAGCGCTTTGTACACCCAGACATATATATAACTGTTTATTTCAGCCCATTTCCACATCTCTGCATTTATAATACACCAAGCTTCCACATTTCCATTAGCCGAGATTTGTGACTGAATCTTTGAGAGGCTGTTTTGTGGCTCTGCTGTTTTTGTGTCTCTGAAACTGACAGTAACTATCATAACTACTTGTAAATGTAGCGTTTTAATGATAACCTTATGTATTTACGAGCTGTGGCTAAATTAAGGCCTCCGTGTTGGCCATAATGTTTTGTGGCGATGTGCTAAGATACGCAGAGATATGCACACATTGCCACTGTTCCGTAATGGCTCCTCTGAGAGCCGACCAAAAGTGCTTTTTCAGCACTCGCTAATGAAACAAATCGAACGGGTCAGTCGAATACTGCAGCTTGTCCATTGTTCCCCTGGACTCAGGTCAGGGCTGAAGGCTCTTAATTGTATATCTAGGTTCCCGATTTTGGTTATCTTTTGGTCATGGCCTGCTTCTCTTTATTGGGTACTTTATAAACCCCCTCAACCAACCCTCTGGTGTGGGTCTGCACCGCAATGTGAGGGTTTCGAATCAATACAAGACAGTCGTTAGCTGAATTTGTTGCCGTGGATGCTCATAAGGCAACAATTACAGCTGGAATGGAGAGGTTTGGGATGGGGGTGGTGGAAGCTGTGGTATTGCGCCCTGGGGGAGGTTCATGTCAGACATTCAGACCCTGGTTTCATCAGAGAGTGTGGGGATCCATACTGTCTGTGAACGGGATGGGGCCGGATAGAGGTGATTTGTAGCCCAGAGGCATCGGGTCACAGGTGGACTGTAAGTACGGTCAGAGGGCCTTATCCCGGGTCACTGGAGCCCAGAGAAATCCACCCACTATCAAATGTGTTTGCTCTTATGAGGGCCACTGGTGACCAGAGGGCAGGTTAACCCCAATGCTTTGACTCCTACAAGAATGGACAATTACAAGTACATTATGATTCCTCTTTGGCCCATTTAAAATTGTTGTACTCATTTCTAGAGTATATACTGTGATGCTTTGCATTGTAAGCAAGGAATAGTGGCATACATTGAACTGGTAGTTGCACTCTAGAGGAAGCAAATGTGATATTGTAATAGCAGCTATTTCTAAACCAATCTATTCAATTTGTGGCTATTTTTTGTGTGGATTAATTTAGGTGAAATGGTTTTAGCCTGTTAACAACAGTCGCTTCATAAGATCATCTTTGTGTCTTCATCTCAATTAAAGCACCACATCTACAGATATCAAAGCAGTGCTTTTGCAATAAAATCACCACTTTTTCAATATATTTTGAAACAGTCAGACCCCAAAATGTGTACACATGCAGATAGATGTTTTTGGCTGCTTCATTGATTCTTGGGTCTTCTCTAGCTTTTAGTGTTTCACTTTTTGTGCTATGTTAACCTTTCTCCACAGTGTTTCCCTCAGGCAACAGAAAGCTTTTAACCCCTCTTGTCCTCAACACATTTATTTAAATATTTTAAATCAATCAAAATGCTTCAAATGCCCATGTGATCCAATGATACATGGGAATCACTATCTAATATATCACTATCATAATATTATGAAGCACAGCCTTGAAAAACACAATGTGGTCACATGGTAATATACATTCTATTATTTAGCACATTTAAACTGATGAAATTTATGACATCAAGTTAAAAACAACTTATTTTCTTACTAGTTTCAGAATTTAGTGGTGTTTATAAGACTGTGCTGCTAATGGCATGAAGATAAATGAGTTTACACATTTACACATTTTGCTCTTATTTCTAAATCTCAAGACCCTTGATTTCTGTTATATTCTGCTGTGTTCTCCACCTACTGTAAATGTACTGTATTCTAAGAATCATGTCGAAATGGTGTCAAATGGGCTTTCTTAAAACTATTTTTTTAGACAGGCCTCTGACTTGTCTAATTTCCAATTTTGTGTGTTTTTGTGTTCGTGTGAAACAGTATAACCTGTCTTTCCTATGGTTTGATGAGGATGCCAATGACTCCAAATGGTTTCAGAGCTCTGGCCTTGTTGTAACTTATTTTCATTGTTTGCCATTTTGTTTGCATGGCTACTTTTAGAAGTGCATACTTTAGTTTTAAAGTGTATTCACCCCTGTCTGTGTGTGTGAGAGAGATAGCTCTCAGTGAAGGACAAATACCAGACATTGTAATGTGCTCAAGTTGGAATATAATTTTCCCCAGTTGTGATTAGAGCCAATCCACAGATGAGTGGAGAGGAGGATGGGAGGAGATGAGCTGTAATGGCTTTGGATCTGGGCCCTTGTCCAAAATAGCGCATGGTTGAGGGGTAATAGAGAAGGAGTCCTGAGAGAAAGCATGCTTAGCATGGACATACACCAAATGCTCTTGCTCTCCCTCCTTCTCATTTTGCTCTTCATATCAAAGAGAAACAGAAGGGAAGAAAGTGATGCATCAGCTACTTAACTGATATCATAGAGGTATTTTATCATTAGGGCACTGAGTGTCTTATAATAACCATACGGACACTGATAGTGCACTTGCGTCATCCTCATTTGAAGTACTACATACATTGCATTTGGTACAGAAAATAGTTATGGCTTACTTTCCAGCATTGCCTATTTGTCTTAATCTGGTTTTAATTAAAGTGTACATTTTATACAAGTGCAGTATATCAGAGATTAATTAATATTTACTGTAACGCAGTGTAACAAATTATGCAAATGTATTACACTGCTCTTTGGAAAACTCTTTAATTAACGGTCACTTAGTTTCCAGTTGTTTGCATTTACTTTGTTGTTGCTATGAAATTCCAAATTAATCTTGACAATCGATTCTTAATGTTAAATCTCTAATATGTCGTAGAGGGAGTCCCACATACCTCCCAGTGTCATATTTGTACCGAATCTATTAGTACAGCAGAACAAAAAACAGCCATTTATGTGTTGATAGATGAAAGATGAGGGCAATAAGTATACAATTATGACAATATATGGTTTGTCCATGTTCTCCAAGTGTTCTTGGGTTATATTTTAAGAATAAAGGATGCTTATAAGGGACATTCTAAGCAGATGTAGCCTTTAGCATTGTATGGAATGATATAAATAAAAGGAAATTACCAGTGAAATGGGTTAAATTTAGTAATTATGGTTGAGAGAGAAAACAACAACAACGTATTTACTATCCTAACATTAGGCTGTGTGTGGTTCCCATGCAATGTAGCAACTTAGCATGTAGCATATTAGCATAATACAGGTGTGTATTTACAATCCTTTCACAGTGTATTAATGTTGCTCAAACAATGAGAATTTAGAGTTATCTGTCTATTTTATAAAGAAAAGTTCAAACACTCAGTGGTGTTCTTTTTTTCTTTTGTGGAGGTATAATCAAAATGCACACTTACTTTTTATGTTCTACAAGTTCTTTTGTACTTTTCTGCTCTACTTTAATCATAGAGATTGGTGCATTCTATTTATCAACACAAACACAGATGCTTCTAAGATACTCTCAGAAAAATCAAAGGACTCAACTCAATTTTATGCAGATAGTCGTTCTTCGGAGGTAATTGTACTCTCATGTGAAGTGTCGTTTGGGCTGCTTTTTGACTCGAGGCAGGGCTAACGGCCCTCTTTGCTCCTCATTTGCCTCATCTTTTATCAAATGCTCCCGATCTCAGCGTTTATCCGCCTGCTGTTTGAACACGAGTTAGACTGAGGGAATTTGAACACTCGATAGTCAAGAGTGCGGCTAAATATTCTCATCAAGAAGTTTGAGCAGAGAGATGGGGATGGAATTGGCTGAAGGAGCGAAAGGGAGAAGAATAAACGGGACAAATACCTTGAGGCAAGATGTTCAGCTGTGTCTTTTGAATCATGGAAAGAGGGGAGTTCCAGACAAAAGAGAAATGTGGCAGACGGACGATAGCAGGTGGATAGAGGGAAAAAAATATTTATGAGGGAGAGTGAAAGCGAGTGATGAATTGATATGGAATGCAAAAGCAGAATGTGACCTGTGGAGATAAATTATGAATAAGTGATGGAAACAGAGGAAAACCAAGCTTGGGTGTTTTTTTTAAGCAGTCTAGCTTGATGAACGGGTCACAGGCTGTGTAGGCTGGTCTACAGACCCTCATCTGCATTCTCACTGGCATTCCCAACAATTAAGCCCCTAATTACCCCAGAATTCTATAGAGGAGCTGTGCTTTCCTTTGATTGCGTAGATTCAGAGACGTTCTGTCAACCATATGTCTTTCTTCCTTTCTCTGTTTGTCAGGCTCTTTCTTTGTACGCCTGTCCCACTCGCATGTTGGGGATTAACTAACAGTTGCACTACAAACTTAGCAACATGTTCCAGCAGCAAGACAGTAGTCAAGTTTATTTCACAATATTAGTGCATAGTTTTTACAGTGACAAGCTTTCCCAACAAGTTGCAGTGTAGTGAAACGCAAAGCTAAGAATGGGGATAATGTTTACCAGTATTCAAATAAATAATGCTCATTGTTTTAGCAAATAGTCATTTCCCAATAGATTATATCAAATCCCATTTGCTTTTCTTGTTAAATATCCTGTTTCAATCAGCAATTCAATACATCGCGGACAAATGGCAATTCTTGTTGAATATTATAATTAGCTTGTAGCTTATCATGCTACAGTTTCTTTCTCACTGTCAGTCTGTTGTGTTTTAGTTCTTTGCACTCTCTTTTCACATCTTTCCCGTCATCATTTGAAGGCTCACAGATAGTTGAGAGTGTTTATTTGGGTTAGGAGTCCTCTCTCAGATCTTTGGCCTTCATCAGGGGCTCTGCGGAACGTTGTAACTAGCGTGTAATTAGGAGAGAGTGGTTTTTAAAGAAGGCTTACATGCTCAAAAGGATTTGAACGATGGCTTTGGCTCTGCTGGGCTGTGCAATGCCTCGGTCAGCGTCCTGACCCGATAAGACACGAGGCAGAAAGATGGGGGAGGCTCTTCAATGGTCATACCCTCCTCCTTGTGTTCTCTCTACATCTCTGTTTCTCTCACTCCCACTTGCCTTTATCTCGCTCACACTCATTTTTTGCTCATTAGTGCTAAATGGCCATCACTCATTGGGCCTCTCTGTTTGCAAGACCTGCCAGAAACTCCAGTGGCTGGTGTTCGGGTATCCGGGTGTAAGGAGCGACAGATGTGGGTTTCTCTAGGCCTGTGGTTGTTCGTGAAAGCGGTCTCACTAATGAGCGTCTGCACCACGAGGCCTAGAAGAGAGTAAAACTTCTTCAAAGCCAGAGAACGACAGGAGGAAGAGCAGAGGATTATGGGAAGGGGCGTCTGAATGCAAAAAAATAACTTTGTGGGTCGCATGTTTGCAGTAGGTTTCAGATGGTAAGAAAGGGAGGGTAGCTGTCGTCGTGACCGAATTTCTTTTGTGTCTCTCAATTTAACGTCCCGCTGTGGTTGAAATTGGGCACAGTCTGTCTGGATTTGGAGGCACATGGGGTTTTTCCGAGGGCTGCAAGGCTTTTTATAGCAGATGACGTACCTGTTCGAGGCAGACAGCTGGGACGGACCTGGCCAGACGATACTGCTCACCTGTGGGAATTCCCCTGCTACTCAGGTGTGAATTATGGAACAATTACCCAGCAGGCACTGCCCCTCTCCTCTCTGTCATTACAGCCAGCATGGGTAATAAAGCCACCTCGTTCTTCCGCAGCCCAGATCACAGGTGGAAAACAGCTTGCCTCCTTAGCGCCCCACGTCTGGCCCCCACGACTTGAATTGCTTCCATGGGACGGTTAATGGCGTGAGGCGGACCGTAGTTATTTTTGGAAAGGGTGGAGACAGAGAATAGCCAGACGTTGAACTCCCACAATCCTCCGTTTGCCAAGACTGATGTACTTGATTCGCTGTCATAGACGGAGAAGTTCTCCCGCAGGATGGTAGTTTAGCTCTATAAAGACGTTTGTGGCCAGCGACCGCTAATCTTGTGTATGGTTCTGAGAGAGGGACGTCTCGACTGAGTCTTATCCCGAAGATTGCTGAACTTCCAGAGAAACAGGGCAAACATCTCCCTCATAAATCACAAACAGCTCCCAGACAAGAGCTTGACTCCCCTGTTGACATTTAGGGACTGGGGGAGGTGCAGTACTCCAGGGAGCAGTGAGAGATAGACCGAAAAGGAGGACTGGGGTGATGGTAGTGATAGATGAGAAGAAGCGAGAGGCAAATACGATGGGAGCCACCCTATTCCGCTTCATCCTGCTCCCAGGATGCGGGTTTGAAGACCAGAAGTGACTTATCTGGACAATTCGGTCAAGCTGGGCGCAGCTGGCCTATTTATCTCCATGCTCAGTAAAAATTAAGTGAACAACCATCGCTTAAAGATTCTGCTGTGTTGTCATCTTGCAGGGTGAATAACCTCCTTCTTGTGGAAATAACCTCTGGAAGATTTTCTTGTGAAACTGAATGTTCGAATACATTTAAATTGGTGGCAAACTGGTTGAGATTAACCTTTATGTAACTGTGCATAAGCAATGCTTTGTTACATTCGCATCTGCGCAGCAAAACTTTTAGCTCAATTATAGATGGATTCCAATATCTTAAATTAGCTTTTAAACGGAGGAAGCTTGTTTTGGAATGATTGCTAATGCATTTACCCTCCTGCACGTTGCTATGTTTTTAGTTTTCCTGTGAGGTCGTTGGAACGTTTCCATGCCATGCCACAGAGGTATGGCTGCTATGTCTGGAAGCATCTCATTAGCTTGGAGTCAGAGCCTGGAATTGGGATTTCCCTTGAAAATAGTAATTAGGGAAATCCATGAAGCCTTTGTTGTTTTTCGTTATGTTTTCATCTCAAGGTTCACCATCCTCACCTGGGCCACCAAACACTGGTTGTTGCCATGTTGCTAAGGAGATCCACACGGCAACCGAGGGATCCCTAGGGCATCGTGGGTGGATGGGTGGTACCATTTATCTTTAAAAGGGGGAAACTGTATTATTCCAATACCTCACCAGGATGAAGTCTGGTTCATTATTTTCAGAGACTGTTTTTACTTCCTACCACAAGTAAAGTTTTCAACATCAGTTACTCACCGTCATGTTGTTCCAAACCTGTTTGGCTTAGTTTCTTCCTAGAAAAACAAACTGAGAACGTTTGATTGTACAATTTGATTGTAATTAAACTGAAAAATTATTTTGAGCCAAATCAATTCATCTGTTGATTCAGTTTAGTCTGAATGATTTGTTCACGACTAAGTGATTTGGTTTTTGTGTTCAATTCTCTGATTCAATGATACGGTTGCAGTGGTTAATGGTTCGCTGGAAGACAAATTATCAGTAAATATAGATGTTTATAAACTTTGACATGTTCTCACTTAGGGCTATCATATGACTTAAGAAGTCTTGGAAGGTAGTGCCAAGCTATTGTATGACATAAGAAGTCTTGGAAGATAGTGTCCAAGTAAAAAACAGTTCATCTCATGTGATCAGTGTTGAATCTCCAGATGATAAGAGTTAGATGTTCAGAGTGCCTCCTAAATTTTAGATAGAGGTTTTTTGTTGGCAGATTTTAGCTGTAGACCCCCTGCTACAGTCTCTCCTGAGTCAATGCAGTGATTGAAGTGCATGAGTGTTTTAAGACACTACAGGAGTGCTCGATTTGTTGTACTGCAAAACTGCTCACAGACACTTTCTGAATTGTCTCAGGACCATCTTCTCCACGGGATATTGGAAGACACCCAGTGTCCTCTTTATCAGCTGGTTCTGCTCAGTTTTATAGGGAGAAATAAAACCAGATGTGAGGACGTGTGGTCTGTGTGTTCCAGCTCTGCTGGTCACAAATCTCTCTCTCTCCCACTCCATCTCTCTTAAAACACTGTCTTAAATTAGAAAAGCAACCCCTGCATAACCCTTGGACTGAGGTTTCCTGTGCTGCATGCTCCTTTGATAGTACATTTGAAGAGATGATATCCGGTTTACAGCTCTCTATAGATTTTATCCTGTTTTATCTGATAGTTTTCTGGTGTTATTTAGTTTGTAGTGCTTCTGCGGTGAAATATTGCTCATACTCTGAACAAATTATTTTAGAAAAGTAACAGAACACTTGTCCTCCACAATGTGTATAATTTGAGCAATCAAACCTGAACACTGTCAAACTGTCCTCCCTTATGAAGTGTTAGAAAAATTTATTAGTGAATTGGTTTGCTTTAATAAAAGTTTAATACTACTTTAATCCCACCCCCAACCATAAATTTAGACCAATAATCATTAGATGACATTAAAAGACTATATTTAAGGATCACATGCTATCCTTCAAACTACTAGGTTTTACCCATTTTAAATATAATAAATTTAGTCATAATTTAGTATGATCACGTTTTCTCACGTACTGTTAATAAGTACAGGGCGGTATAAGTATGCTGTTTAATTGTTACATAAATATATCTGTTATGCCGAATGACGATGGAACATTATTTCACCCATAGTTAGCATTTTCTTTTCACAGTTATTATAAATATTAAAATTTACACTTTAATTGCATTTAATATGTATACAAAATCACTTTTGTAAATTTAATTTGATGCAGACACCAAAATCGGAAGTATCGTCTTTGCACCGTATCTATATATTTAACTAGTAATTTAATGTCATATGTTTTTATTATTTTTAACAATTCAAATAATTCAAATATCCCTGAATTCTCTGATCTCTGATTATAAATGATTATATGCTTTTCTCATCGTTATATAGGTAATATATTTAAAAAGGTTTTGCCCATTTATTGTAGTGAAGCTAACTACTTTTTTTAGCAGTATTAGTGACTGTTTTTAAGGGTAATACTGACTGCAGTGTAACTACTTCAAATTCACTTCCTTGTGGCTTGAAAAGCTCAATTTTCAAAGCAGCTCCTCCAAAAGCAAAATAACCTAGTCTTTGTAAACATCTGTCTCAGATAAATAACTGCATTTCTGTTTGTGCTGCAGGTGTGACTATACAAGCTCTTCAATCTTTCCCTCGCCGTTTATTCATTCAGCAGTTCATATAACAGAGAGGAAATTATTCAGTTGCCAAATTCGTTGTCATCTTTGTTTCCAGCCCAGTGGGAATCTAATTTTAGTCTCGCACGTGTGTGCGCGCTTGTATATTTCTCAGCGTTTGTGCATAAGAAATAGGGTTTGCGCCTGTGTTTGTGACCGTGCTCTCATTTTCAAGACAGAATATGTTTTTGCGAGCCTGTGCGGATGTGTCTTTGTGGTCTTCATGGCTGTATGCTTATTTATAAGTGTGTGTCTTCATGAGTAAGTGCATGTATTGCAAAGTGCAGCTTAATATCCAATCGGTGACAGGATGGAGCCATTAATAAGATGCTGATCGGGCCGGGCTGACAGTACTGCTGACAGGGGGAGATCAGAGGGAAGAAGCCTGGGGAGCCTGGGGACCCTGAGCTTCAGGTAGCCCCTCTCTGCCAGCCCCTTGTGTCATTACCCATGCTGAGGAGGCTGAGGAGGTGGTACCCCCACCTCTGACACCTACATTAATCAAACTCACACCCCCCTTCCTTCTCGTGCCCACCCGCCACCCCCTAATCATCAGAATCCGGGCGCTAGGAGGCAAAGAAGAGGATACGGCTGCAGTGTGAAGGATGTCCACTAAACTGTTCCCTGTTCGGCTTTCACACCTGACTGTGACTGATGGGATTCTCCGTACCCCCCTGACCCGCCACACAATTAAATATCTGAGCCCTCACTCACCGGGACAAATTAAAATTACCCTCGCCGTTGTTTTATATCTCGGTCGCAGCCTGTCCCTCTGCGTCTTTCAATTCCAGCGGTTTTGATAAATGTTTGTGCTTTGTTAAGGTAAAACGAATTAGGAGATACTGGGGAATTGTTTCGCGATCCATACCGCAAACCGAAAAAGGGGCATACGTAGTCCAACGCCTGTAGGCGGGAATAGAAATTAGGAGGGTTTCGTATGGACTCCCCCTTTTTGGAAGCTAGAGAATAGCGTAACATCCGCAACGCAACACAACAATCTCGCACCTGGTAGCGCTGTATTGATTGGCAGCCACCTCCATGCTAATTATTGCTAATGACAAAATCGGCCGTGTAGTGCTTGATTTGCATGTGCAAACACTACTCGTGTCACAGTTATCTGCTGTGATGGAAGCATGTGCTAATCAGGATGATGGACTCTGAGAGCTCGTAATTTCAGTCTTGTGTCTTCATTGTTCTGCATTGTTCTAGCGCTAGCTAGTAAAAACAGTGACCTATTCAAGTGCTGTGCTTGATCACACGGATCGGTTTTGTGTAGATGGCAACATTATGATGAGAGGGCATTTGTGGTTTGTATTAATCAGGAAAAACAGATATGATAACTGCTATCGAATCTTGCAAAGCAATGCTTTGGCTGTATGCATCTAATTTTTGGCTGTCAATAGGGCCTGGAATTAGTGATCCATTCACTTCCATTCATGTGTATTTGAATGCAGGAGGGCAAACATGTACAGTGGGGTCCCAAAATCTGAGACCACTAGTAAAAAGGCTTCTATTATGCATTTTTCTAATGTAATTGGACACAACTGTAGTAGGGAGATGCATGGACTTCAAAAGTTCTCCAGCATGATTTGAGAACTATCCAAAGAGCATCTTCTGCATCAATGGAAGCAACAATCATCAGACTGCCTGAACAAATGAGTTCACAAGATTAAACTCACAAATTTGACCTAGAAGTCTAAATGATTTATATATAGCTAAAGAGGAGAAGTTGGGGATGAAGCAGCGATAATACCCCGCCAACCCTAGAAAGGCTCGTACCTGGGTCTTGGTCTCGGGTCTCGGAGCGGAGCGTACCGCCTCCACCTTCTTCTCCTGCGGCCGAATGAGACCCCGTCCCACCTGGAACCCCAGGCACTTTGCCTCGGAGAGGGCAAGGTGGCATTTCCGAGGTTTGGCGGTGAGTCCCGCCCTCCGGAGCTCCGAGAGCCCCCTCGCTCCGAGAGCACCCTCCGTAACCGGTCCAGGTGGTCTTCCCATGCCTCGGAGTGGATCACGACGTCGTCCAGATAGGTCGCAGCGTAGGACTGATGGGGCCGCGACGGGATGTCCATCATCCGCTGGAACGTGGCGGGTGCCCCGTGCAGGCCGAAGGGAAGGGTCCGGTACTGCCAGTGGCCACTAGGGGTAGGGAAGCAGTCTTAGGTTTAGCATCCTCAGAGAGGGGTCCCTGCCAGTAGCCTCGCGGCGTAGGACTGATGGGGCCGCAACAGGATGTCCATCATCCGCTGGAACGTGGCGGGTGCCCCGTGGAGGCCGAAGGGAAGGGTCCGGTACTACCAGTGGCCACTAGGGGTAGAGAAAAGTCTTAGGTTTAGCATCCTCAGAGAGGGGTACCTGCCAGTAGCCTTTCGTGAGGTCCAACGTAGAAATATACCAGGCCCTTCCCAGCCGTTCCAACAGCTCATCCACCCAAGGCATGGAGTATCCGTCAAACTCGGAAACCTCATTGAGGCGACGGAAGTCGTTGCAGAAACGGAGGGTGCCGTCCTGCTTCAGAACTATCACGATTGGGCTTGACCACGGGCTGCGTGATGGTTCTATCACCCCCAACTTCAGCATTTGTTGGATCTCTTCCTCTATAGCTCGCCGACGACCCTCAAGGACGCGGTAGGGCCGTTGCCTGACGACGACCCCCGGCGGCGTCCGGATGTCGTGCCGCAGGACTCCGGTCTGCCCGGGACGAGAGGAGAACACATCAGCGAACTGACCGACCAGGTGCTGCAGCTCCCTCTTCTGGGCAGCCGAGAGGTGGGGGTTGACGTCAACAACCACAGGGTCAGAGACGGCGAGGGCTGCGAGCTGGTCTCCAGTCCCCACCCACTTCTTCAGCAGGTTGATGTGGTAGAGCTGCTCGGCTCTCCTCCTCCCTGGCTGGCGCACACGGTACGTCACCGGCCCAATCCTTTCCAGCACCGTCAGGCTGTGCAGAACCGTTTCACTTCGGCCTCCAAGCCCGGCCAGTGGAAGCGGTCGCGGATCCGCTGGATGGCGTTCCCGGCCCCGAGGTGCCCTGCCAAGGGATGGGAGTGGGCCAGCTCCAACACGGTCTCCGTTTTTGTGCGTGGCACTACTCCATTCGTGGGGCGAGAATATGAGACTGTACCAGAGTGACCGCACTGCCGGAGTCCAGGATGGCCCGGAACGGCTTTCCATTTATTTTCACTTCCACTTCTGGAGCTCCAACCGGCAGGTCGCGGTGTACAATGCAGCCTGCCAGCCAGGTCCGTGCGGGGAGCCTCCGTTGGCATGGGCTCAGGAGAGAGGGAGCCGCCGGCCTGCTCATTGGGC
>NW_015555884.1:141804-142188 GCF_001515605.1 Sinocyclocheilus anshuiensis | reverse complement strand
TAACCCCTTGACCTCCTTATATTGATCGGCGGAGGTGGCGGGAAGAGCGAAGTATGCACGCTGAGCTTCGCCTGTCAGCAGGGGAGCCAGCACCCGTGACCAGTCGTCCCTATGCCATCCTTCTGTGGTGGCCGTCGCTTCGAACATTTGTAAGAAGGCTTCTACGTCATCATGAGGAGTCAGCTTGGGTAGCAGCTTCGCATCTTGTACTCGGGGTCCGGCAGCAGAATGCGTTGAGCAGCGGCGGCACACAGGGCCGCGAGCTCCTGCTCTGTCTCCTCTTGACGGGTGGCGAGGTGCTCAACGATTTGTTGCTGGCGGATGCTAACCTCGGTGAGCCGCTGGAGGATTTCGTCCATGTTGGGGGAGGAGCGCTCGCCTGTG
>NW_015555884.1:123696-141651 GCF_001515605.1 Sinocyclocheilus anshuiensis | reverse complement strand
TATGTAAATAATAATATGACTTAATATATAATGCATTTCTTGGACATTTTCTCACTCTTTATTTATTTACATTTTTAATGAAGAAAAAATTCCAAAGATTTCCAAAATCTTCTCAGATCTTTTGACCCCACTGCATGTAGAATTTTCATCAGGTATAAGGAGCTGCAGGAAATGAGGTGGGAGGTATACAGTATGCAATGTATTTTTGTTTGTTTTTAATTATTTTAATATTCATTCAAAACAGAAGCTCTAAAGAGGGATCTGAAATCATTTTCATGCTAATCTAGCATAACCCACTGCTAATGAAGCTTACCTGAGGAAGACTTGGTTTAAACATCAAATGAGTCTTGGAGATCATTTTTGGCTTTAGGGAAGGCCAAATAGAGGTTAGACTTGTGAGGAAATCCCAGACACACCTTCTGAGCTGCTGTAGAGTAAATGAAAGAGAGATAGAGTTAAGAAAGAGACGAGAGAGTAGAGCAGACTGAGGTAGCCAGTAATGTTTCCATCTGATCCTTTATCAAGATAAATGTAAGGTCCTATAATTCATTTAAACCTTACATAATCACTGGCCTTATGGCCAAACCAATGCTGTCCACCAGAAACTACACGTTTACATTCTGATAATTAAGTAATTTAAACAATAAATTTGAGAGGGCAGGCTATTACTGTAACTGTTACTTAAACACAATGTTCAGTTTATTCATGATAAATTTATCCGTTTATCCACAAAGTTTATTCCGGTCCTTGATTCTGATTGGTTGAGCCACGTTCGAAGCTGTTGTAAATTACTCTACAAACATACACCTTTGTTTACTTCTGTGTGTTGCTCGGCAACCACTTTATTGCAACCACAACTGTTTCTGAGGAACTACATTGTTTGGTGGAAGAATACTTTTTTTATTAATATCATTACACTATATTTGCTCTGTTTTATTTTGTGAAACCTTACTACATATATGGAATAACCGTTTTATAAAAGCAATAAGCCCCGTGAAGCTTCTTGGGGCTTATTGCTTTAATATACTGAAGAATGGCCTCAGATGTCATATTGCTTTTGTAAAAATGTTTCTACATAATACTAAATACATACATTTTCATTGAAAATGTTGTTTTATTAAGCAAATTCAAGTGCCGACTTTGCATTCTGTGTATTTTAGCATGAAAGAAAGCAATCTTTTATAATTGACGTTTGGTATTTTCTAAAAACAAACACTTGATTCAAGTTTCCTAAAAAGTTTTCAAATTTTCCAAAAACAAACACTTGATTTTCTTTTTTTGTCACAAGAAATATCACCAGCATAAATTCATCATCTCCCATATCTCTGCATGTCAATGTCAGGAAAAAAAAGCAAAAGTCAAGTCCATCAGGAGCAGAATGATCTGACCTTTTTAGGTGCACGGTACCTCCGCTTCCTTTGGGTTCCCTCACCAGATGGTCCACAGACAAAAACCGGTGGAGAGTCCTGATAGATGATTTGGGTTGATCTGATTATACAGCCGTAATTGGCCAAATGAGTTGACAGCGATAGGCGCTTGATTGGTTTAGGTGGGAACAAACGAAGGTCTGGAGCATGTGGCAGAGCACTGGTGGCCATTGTGGCGTGGGAGATGATGGAGAGAAGGGCACAGCGAGAGGAAAGGAGGGATAATTTGATGTGGGAGGTGGTTTTGTTCACGTGTGTGAGTGTGTTTGCCTTCAGCAGAGCTCGGATAAAAAGCGTGCCCTTGTAATAGTGAAGATTTTATTCAACCATATGAATGCTAATCTCGGGTTATTTCTCGTGACTGACAGCGTGCTGTAATTTTGCTGTTTTTAAGCTCCTTTGAAAGCCTTTGTTGAGGTAATTTTCATTTTCACCATTCGATGTAATGCGAATGCGTAATACGTTTCATTTCGTTTTATGCCTCTTTGGTTTGATTGGCTGGGTAACGGTAGGAATTACTGTGAACGCCTTCAACCATATAAACCATATAAACACAAAGTCATGAGTAGGTCCACATGGAATTTCACCACTTCCTTCAATAATTGTGGCGGAAAAGCTGCATAATTTTGTGGAATTGAGGTTATTGTGCATCTGTTGTGGTTGTAGATTCAATGCAAGCTTATAAATGACATTAATATGTCACTAAGAAGCACATGCATAAGCATTTTTATTTTTTCTTATTGGTGTGCATGAAAGAGGTGATGCTTCTACGTATAATGCATGATATGGTTCTCTGGTCGTGTACACTTCCTTTGGTCACCCCCACTCCACCGTCTGATTCTGAAGTGTCTCTCAGGCTTGGGTAAACATCTCTTCTTTTTAATTAAAATAAATCCACTTTCAGCCAATATTTAGCACCCTACAGGGACAGGGCTACCTTTCAAGATATGGGGATACAGTGGGTAGATTTAGAATGGAGATATAACGAGGGAGATTGAGATACGGAGGGAGTTCTTTCATCTAGCCGTAAAGCAGAGACATGCATTGTTTATGGATGTGTAGAACAGCATTCTCAGTGCGAGGCCACATACAGGCCTGCTATACTCTCTAGAAGGGTTTACTGCACATAAACACTGCTGAAGATGCACACAACACAATGTGGCTCTGGAATATATATTTTTTCCTCTACACACTAATGTGCTCCACCCAAGTAGTATTTTTATATATTTTTTTGTAATTTATTCCTTGCTGTTGTCATTAAGAAAGAGTTATTACACAGTATCTCTCTCATATATGCTTATATTAATAAAAGATACTTAATATTTTTTGTGGAAGCTGTGACATTTTTCTTTTTTTTCAGGATTCTCAGGATTCAGGATTCCAAAATGAGCCTTGCCATCACGAGAATAAATTGCATTTAAACTACATTAAAATATATTACATTTTAAAATAGATTTTCTTTCTTTCTTTCTTTCTTTCTTTCTTGTCATCACAATAATAAATTACTATATTAAAATACATTATATATTAATTTTTTTTTTTTTTTTAAATGTAGTAATGTTTTACAATATTACTATAAAACATTATTACATTTAAACTACATTAAAATATATCACATTTTAAAAGATATTAGGCAAGGCAAGCTTATTTATATAGCACATTTCATACACAATGGTAATTCAAAGTGCTTTACATAAAAGGAATTAAAATAATCATAAAAATCATAACAATATAAACAAGGAATTTAAAAACTATTAAAATTATTCAAAAATTGATGAATTAAAGAACATATTCAAATATATTCTTTCTTTCTTGCTTGCTTTTTTCTTTTTACTCACCATCACAAGAATAAATTACATTCAAACTATATTAAAATTAAAACAACAATAACAATATTATTAATAGTAATATTTAGCAATATTACTGTAAAACATTATTACATTTAAACATTATTAACATGATAAAATTTTAAAATATATTAAAATATATTATTTCCTTCTTTCGTAAATATATTCTTTCCTTCTCTCTCGCTCTCTTACTTTCTTTCATGTTGCTGACTGGATGCTTGCTGTCTGAAGGGATATTTTCTATGGATTTTTTCATAATATTTTGTCATCTTTCAAATTTTCACATATAAAAGTAATAGCACACCTTTTCGCAACATTTGTTGAAATAGTAGTAGTCTTACAAAGAGGCATTATCAGAAGCAGCATCATGTAACAGGGTGTCCAAGTTTTGAACTTTGTGCCTTTTCATTCCCTGTACAGTCATACAATTGAAATGTGACGTCATATCAGAGGAGCGATTCAATGGCGTCCCATTCTATAGCAGCTACCTGCGTTACTAGTGGTTGGGCTGACAAAGGAATAATGAATTCACATTCATTGTGAGGCTCACACGCATGGATTAAACTATCAAGAAGATTGCTGGATCTGGCTTGTTGAAAGCACTCACCGCAAACTAAATGTTGCAGCAGCAAAAACCTCACAAGCTCCAACATGTCGCCTCACAAACAAACAGAAGAGGTGGAAAATGCTTCTGCGAGTCAAAGCTATCATTATGTACCTACTGAGAGAGCCCTCTTTTTAAAAGAAGCACTGTGATGGCACTGCAAAGGTGTGTGTGTGTGTGTGTGTGTGTGTGTGTGTGTGTGTGTGTGTGTGTGTGTGTGTGTGTGTGAAATGCAGCAGGAGTTCGGAGCGAGACCAGTTGAAAGAAGGGGATGAGAGAAGAACAGATATTTGTTTTTAAGTGTCTGTTTTTGAATGATTTCCACAGAAGGGCTTTTATTTTGCATTGATGTCAGAAATCAGTTTGAAAGCAGGGGGATTCCAGCGTCCCGCTCGCGCAGGGAATCCGGCCCCTGTGTTGCCTGCACAAGTCCAACCGCTCTTCTGAGGAGTCAGGCCATGTTTGATGATTTTACAGGTCTGCTTTTATCGGCCCCAGTGCCTCAGGTTTGGCTGCTATTGATACAAGGTTTCACGCCGAATTCAAAGCATCTTTTATTCCAGATATGCTTGAATTCAGTTAAACGACACACTTTTTTTAACTAGCACTGGAATAAATCAGAGATAATGTGCACAGTGGCAGTTTTGAAAAAAAAGTGTGAAATTTGCCTTTTATCTGTAAAATTTAATTGAATTAATAAAAAAGGCAATTGTGACTGTATGTCACAATTGTGATTTTATTTCTTGTAACTGCAAATCAAAGTGCAATAAAGGTGTGCGTCTGTGTGTGTGTATATATATATATATAGTGCTGTCAAACAATTAATCGCGATTAATCATATCCAAAATAAAAGTTTTTGTTTATATAATATAGTGCTGTCAAACAATTAATCGCGATTAATCGCATCCAAAATAAACGTTTTTGTTTACATAATATATGTGTGCACTGTGTATATTTATTATGTATATATACATACACTCACATACAGCATATATTTTGGAAATATTTACATGCATATACATTTAAATATTTATATTCTTATATTTTATATTATATATAAATATATTTCATATATAAACCCAACATATTTTTTCTTAAATATATACATGCATGTGTTTGTATTTATATATACATAATAAATATACACAGCACACACACATATACTATGTAAACAATATAAATATAATAATATAATATAAATAAACTTGTATTTTGGATGCGATTAATCGTGATTAATCGTTGTCTTTTAGAAAATTTAGCATGATTTTACTAGAGTAATGTAACTGTAAATATCAAAGAGTTAATTTTCATAAGAGTGAAAGGTTCTCAAATGATTATAAATGTGAATGTGGTGAGGATGTTTTATAGGTAAACTGAAAAACCCATATTGATCTAAATATTGGATTGTATGGATTTTTTATTTATTTATTTATTTTTGTGCCTCCTTTGTGTTGCTTGTTTGAAATATATATTTTTAAGGTTAACATTCTTATAAATTGGTCCTTAGGTTTATCTGGCATATTATATTTGGAACTATAGGAAAGCTCAGAGGTCTTTGTTTGATTGGGCTCTGTGTTTAACTGTACCATTAGGGGGCGCTAAAGATTCGTCCACAAAGCAGGTGGATTAAAGCAGCCAGGCGGCATCCAGTGCGTCCACGCTCGGATGGAGATGCAGACACAAACCCGTGCTCCTGCTCGGTTGAGCTGCGGCACATTTCACAGCATTTATTCACCCTGCCTGACACTCGCTCTGAAATTAAATTTAAAATAAGAATTCTTAACCGAACGCGTCTAAATAGCATCAAGCGAAGGAAAAACTGCATTTATTTGCTTTAATAATGCAAAGCAAGAGCATACATGTTGCCCGTCAAAATTACATTTAACGTCAGTATGTAAGTTAATTCCCTCTCAGGAAATGAGATTTGTGTGTTTGACCTCCTCAGTATTATCCACTTAATGCAGGACAGCCCATCAAATTTTAATGAAACCAATTATACAGTCTTAGAGCTGAGACTAGAATATAATATCAGTTAATGGTGGTCTTCCGCTCTGCAGTATCAATCTATCTATCTCTATCTATCTATCTATCTATCTATCTGAAAGTATACAGTTTGATCTAGTTTATATTATATTTCGTATTTTATTATATTGAATATATGTATCTTGTATAACTTTTATAATTGTTTTTTTGTTTTTATATTTGTATAAAAATGTAAATTAAATAAAAAAAAAGAAACATAAGTGTAATTATAATTAAAATTATAGTATAAATAATATAATTCATATTGTATAGGCTATATCCCAGATTTAGCGGTTATTTACAAGGAATAAAATCAAAATTGTAAAGATAAATAATAATAATAATTTGTATCAGTTTAATTTTACTTTGTTTTATATTTTGTATAATTAATTATATACTATTGGTGGTCCTACTGTCTTTTCGTTTGGAGTGGTGCCGATCGTCTGGCGCTTTGAGTCAACTTTGTGGATAACACCATGGAAAGCTGTGAGCTCAGATCGGAGAGAAGCTTTGAGCGCTCCCCAGCCACCTCTGCCCACAGCATCCTCCTCCTCCTCCTCTCCTCCCGCTCTCCTCCCCCTCGCTGTTTCTTCCTCTAGCATGAGCGTCAGTCTTGGCTCGGCCCGGGAGCTGTGCGCACAGGGGTGTCAGTTATGGAGCTGTAGGAGCGCTGCGGAGCTCTCGCCCTTCGCAAGATCACATTCACTCTGCTGTAGACTCACAGAGAGCGTTCGCACGGGGCCAGCGCCACCCCGACTGATTTACGCTGGATTTAACGGCGCGCCACGGAACTTTGAAGCGGCTTTTCTGGACGTGGAGTTAAGAGTGTAATGAAACGAGAAGACATATTTACACTTTAAACACCGGAGACGGTCGTGAAAGCGATCTGTAAAGTGCTTCAGAAGCTTTTGAAGGAACCGGAGCGCGCAACATTTCTACGCGCGTTTGGACAGATCCGCATCTGTCTTTACGCGTGCTCTCTGCTGTTTCTGACTCGCTTCTGCTGTTTTTTAGTCCCGTTAGGATAGAAATCAAAAGCTGGTATAAGGCATGGTATAACCCACGGGCTGACAGACACTAGTTCAATCCTCACTGGTGCGCGTGGATCTCATTCCTCATCCAGAAAGACACCATGAGCTCAGCGAATACTCATCTGACATTTCAGCTAGATCTGAGCGGCAACTGAGAGTTCCTACATACTCCAAATACTAAAAGAGGAGAAACGTGTCCAGTGTTTGAGAACTGAGGTGTGGAGTGGATGTGGACTATGACAGAATGAGTCCTCTAACACACCTTTTACTCTGTGGATTAGTATACTTTAACCAAGTGGATGGTGAGTTACTTTTTATGCTCGGTTTCTAATAGAACGAGTTTTCTGAGACTTTGCGGTTCGTGTATTACCCTGTTAAATGCATCATTTAACTTTATATACACCCTTACACAGTTTCCTTCATTATTATTATCTTATTTATTTTGTTTCAATTAATTTTACAAGAAAATTATTTGTATTATACAGTAGGAGCGCTGGGTTTTATTTTGGACACTTTTTTTCAGGCATCACTTGGCAAAGTACATTTAGTTTTAATCCGAATAAGAATGTAATGTTGCTGCGTAGAGTGTTTGTGGAGAATTATTTGTACTTGGAGGGGGGAAATACTTGTTTGTTATGATTTATCATAAAATGTGTTAAACTTCTGCTGTAGTCCATATTTATAACTCCAGCGTTAAAGCAGTGTGGTTAGGTACCAACTAGTGCTTTCCACAGCAGGTGCCACAGTCGCGGTAGTCTCAGAATGTGGGGTGACACCTGCTGTGAAAAGCACCAGAGGATGCGCAAGGCGTGGCGCAAAGATTGCACATATGGACCCCAAATGAGAAACATAGGGTTTAAGAATGACAAACTGATAATTTGAGATTGTTTTTGCAAAGAAATGGATATGCAAACGTGATCCAGAATGAGATTTCATCAGTCCAAGAGTATGAAACAATCAACTGAACCAATTACACCAGACACAATAGTCTGCACTGAATTCTGAAGAGCTTTCAATATTAACTTCTGAACTGGTGCTGTTAGTTGCATCTTCTGATATGTCTGTTTTTGGTTTCATTACTCCCTCTTGCTTAGTCCGTTCTGCTTTTTAAAATATTACATCAGGATTATTATTCAAGTAAAACTCAGAGGCTTATGTGACTTATGTCATATTTAAAACAGCATGTTTATTTCCCCACATCTGTTCATGTCTTTTCTCTGCATTCCCTAAGCTGCCTAAACTGCTCAGTTTTGTTGTATAGATCAAGACCGTAAAGGAGTTTGGAAGCCAATCACTTCTGTCTATTTGGTAGTCTCTATTATATATCATAACTAAATGAGTAATGGACAATGAACACTTGTTAGCTTTTTAATTAATCGCTAATGAAGATATTGTTAATGGTGTGAAACAAATGGCTCGATGTAGTCAGATTAGTGTGTCCAACCATTAAGTCTGTATCTTAAGAAAATAAAATTAATATACCTAATTACAGTGTATGGTGTGTTTAGATAAGGCAAACTGCACTTGGAGTTGGTGTGGGTTGTATTTGGGGTATTTTCATGATTTGAACAGTTCTTATTTGTCTTTGAGACAGTCACACACATTACAT
This sequence comes from Sinocyclocheilus anshuiensis, assembly GCF_001515605.1. Classification (NCBI taxonomy): domain Eukaryota; kingdom Metazoa; phylum Chordata; class Actinopteri; order Cypriniformes; family Cyprinidae; genus Sinocyclocheilus; species Sinocyclocheilus anshuiensis. The sequence continues at coordinate 133,111 of NW_015555884.1, read as the reverse complement.
TAGCTGTGTCAAGAGCGCCTTTGTCCAAAATCCCCGTTTCGCACTTAACAGTGTTTGCTTGGGTTTTTGTTTGAACTCTTTAAAGAGAACAAGGCCAGTAGATGTTACAATGACTGATGAGGGGCTGAGTCAGGCTACAGCTTCTGCCATTGTCCTTCCAGCTTCTGCACTTGTCTTGCTGTTTGTCTCCTGTTTTTGTCCCTGTATCTACCATGGAGCCTGCTAGTCTAGCCCAATTCAGCTCAGAAAATCCCTGTCCATCCCCAATTCTGTTGCGCCCCAGCTGCCGGTTGCTAGGCACTGGTTGAAGGCAGTTTTCGGAGGGTAAGAGGGGTGTATCTTTCTAGAAGGGCCCATGAATCACCCCGGCGAACTGTTTGCTCCATAACCCTCCTCTCTCCCTGTCCGACTGGTCTGTGAGAGGTAATCCGGCCGTTCTGGTGGAAGGAGGAGCTGGGTTTGAGGAGCAGCCCTCTCCAAGCAAACAAAAAAGGCTGTGGAGATGCATTCAGAAAAGGCTGTGTGTGTGTAACAAAGCTGTCCTGGGCTTGAATGGCCGTAGTCATTTAGTTCTGTTCAGGGCCAGGGTGATTAATGCTGCTCGGGGAGGGAGGGGTAAGAATGAAGACTTGGGAGAAAATAGTTTTTGGGGTTCAGAGTTAGTGAGACAGGACAAACCTGATACAGCTAGTCTGTAAGACTGAGACGTTTTATTCCAGTTTTGAAGATCTTTGGCGATTGTGCTAGTCCGATTTGACCATTTTTGCCTAGCATCCGGTGAAAAAATGCATAGACTTACATTGACTTTGACTTGAATCATAGAGTCTTAGGTGGACTCTTTTCACTTATTTCTTCAGAAAATGCAAAAACCTAGTTGATGTTATAAGATACAGTATAGCAGAAATGCTTACTCTTGGCTGCAGTATTTTGTCCTTGAAGCTTTAGGTTCAATGCTCTTGTCCCTATGTCCCCACGTCCCAGTTTTCTGCTATTATCCAGGGTCTGATCCCTTGGTTAACTTTGCTGCTTTTAGTAGTGTGTTCATAACCGAGAGCAGAGAACAAGACGATGCCCCACTCCCAAGCTCCCCTGGTGGAAGTGAGGATACGTGCACCTGCCTGCCAGCGGTCCCTTGTGGGTCCGCTCTAATGACGCCGCTGTATCTGTCTGCACGCTGAAGCTTCAGTTCTGCAGTGTCAGGAGAAACTAAAACCCAGACTAGAGTGTATGTGTGTCTACGAGTCGTGACTGAAAGAGGCAAGGAGAAATATATAACTAGGCAATTCATCTGCAACAAAATGTGTCAGTGTGGTGTTCATAAACACCAGAGATGAGATAGAGATGCATGTAAGATTATTTTGGGTCTCTTGTTATGGATGTTAGATCATTTGGAAGTTTCAGTTTTCTTAAATTCGTAGTGTGTTTGATAGTACCAATTACATGAACAGGCTCGATGTAATTGAATGTGATCTGTAATTAAACTTGCAGTTGCGAGGTGGGTCTGATCTGGGGTCTTTACGAATGAGACATCATAAAAGCTGGGTTTAAATGGAATTGTTCTGCACTAGTTGGCTAGGCTGTGATGCATCACTGTCGTAATTGTGCCTCATTTTCGAAGAGAGACCTGTGGTAATGACGCGTACGCGGCTCAAAACCACAAAGCAACCACACTGGAGTCAGGGAGTGTTTGTGCATGTGAAGATGTGTGACTGTTTCTCAGTTTAGCACTCAGATTAAAACAAGGATGGGCTCTCGGAGAGAGAATGTGACGGATAGCTGGAGCGAGAGAGGAGATGATAGGCGAGCAAAGAGAGAGCGGAGGGTGTAGGGAATCTATAATGAGGGTTAAAGTCGGGGGTCAGCGTGTGGGCACTTTGCTGACATTGTTGTAGTATCAGGCAGTAAGAGCATTGAGTATCTCAGCATGGGAGGCTGGATAGTATTACACCACTGCTGCTATACTTCGAGTATCACTTAAACACTCTAAACCTGCCTCTTCCTCCTCTGTGAGTCAGCCAAATCCGTCTTATAATTAATAATTACTTCCTTTGCAAGCAACAAGCGCTACGTCAAGCCAAACTCAGCCTCAGGAAGTGCGACGGAACAGGAACAAGACGTATTTCTCTCATTCACAGTTTTTGTTGACTCGCGCCACCAATGGCTGTAAGTGTGAGAGTGGATGAATGACATTTAAAGGCGGCTGTTGAATCGGGAATGCGATGCATTGGAGTAGCTGTATTTTAGCAGTTTATCTCCATAGAAATGTCACAAGCAGCACAAAGTGAGGAGATTATATACATTAGAGTTGGAAAAGAGCTTCAGGGGGATGAGACCAAAGCGTTTTCATCTGCTTGGCTCGCTCTCAGTCAAGCATGCCTATGACATTTTCTAGAAAGAGGATGCGGTGGCGTGAGACTCGGAGCCTTTTGTTAGATGTTTCATTTGTTCTTGGGATTAGAAAATGACTTGATGTGGCCCCGATTTTTGTCTCTTAGATTTAGTTATACTCTTAGTCCTTCAAGCAAACGATATGGTTCTAATACAACACAAGAATTTACAGTTGCTTTCCAGTTGCTGTCAGGTGTTTCCCCACAGTTAGATTCTTAGCTTTGATCCTGTATCATATTTGACACGGTAATTTCAGTTTGTAACTTTTATAACTAGTGGCAATGTGCAGAAATTTCCTGAAGACTCTACTGATGAAGTATTTTTTACAAGAAACAGAATTCCCCATACTTGCTGACAAGATCAAATATACATAATGTAAACTCTTTGCTCTGCACATGTACGCACTGATAACACTCTGTTGAGTCACAAGATGCATATTATTTCCTAAAAAGTGGATAAAGCCTGTCAAGATACCTTTTTTTTTCATTTAAAGACCAATCAGTTTTCAGACTTTTACTACATGAGTTAGCTTTGATGTATGCTGTACTCTTAGAAATTGAAGAGATGCACATTCTTTCTCTTCCAGAAAATGGACCAAAAATATTGATTATATCCAATTAAGGGTTGAAAAAAACCACCTAAACCTCCCTAAGCTAGATTGCTGGTCTTAGACTGTTGGTCTCCTAATCTGATCAGTTGAAAACTGTCCAAATGATCAAACATACTAAAGAAATCTGTATTTGTTGAGCCAATTCATTTGGTCTTTAATGTGAATAAACAAAAGCGAATGAGCCAAGTGTCAGATTTTCCCTCAGGCACGCACTTTCCCTAGTTTCCTAGACCCAGCCTGCCAGTCAGAAAGGAAACTACAGTGCGATAAGTATTAGGGACAATTTATCTGGCTAGAGATCGTTATTTGGTGATAGCGGCCTGGCCTTTATCTTTCTCTCCATTTGACAGTCAACAGACTCGACCGAACACAGTTTGTACAATCCACTGACTTCTTCAGTCCACAAAGTCGTGTTTGAGAAAGTGTCATTTGCTCTTTCATCGGTTGGCTTCACCTTGCCCTCGTTTAGTTGTCTCTCGGCAGCTCTTAGATAAGAAAGGATCTGTGTCAAGGCTGAATGACTCAACACAAGATAACACAAACAGATAAGAGGACCCCCCCCCCCACACACACACACAGAGTGGTAAAGCCCAGATAAAGAATTTAAATGAAATTCAGCTAGCGCTATTTTTTCAGAATAATCAAATCCCGAAGCTGTGGTTTTTCCCCTTTGGTCCGGGACTCGCTCCAGCCTGTGCCTGATACGTATGAGACACTGTGGAGAAGAGAGTGAGATTAAAAGCAGCTCTGCCGGTCATGAAAATGGATGAGGTTCAGCCACAGTGGAGCAGCTGAAGACAGAGAGACTGCCCGGCACTCCAAAGTGCATCCGTCATGCGCGTCAGGGCAGTAATGCAGAGAAGAACAGTGCAGGGCAGTGTATAAAATCTTCCACGCTGCCGCCTTCACTCTCATGCATCACGGCTGTGCTTCAGACCGCCCGCTGTGCGTGCGAGACCAGGCCTTTTGATTATCACAGAGAAAGTTTTACTGAAGAGATTTTATAACTTCGCTGAATTAGGAAGTTTATGTTATGAGTTTGAGGCAAGTTTAGTTTCAGCCAGGATTAGAAAAGGCTTTGTAGGTTGACATTTAGGGTTGTCGTACATCACTTGTGAAGTTAAGTACACTTAACAGTCTAAATTATAGGTTTAGATTTAGGATTGTATATTTCAATTCAGTGGTTTTTCTGTCCGATTCACAATTAAAAGCTGAGACTTACTGAGGTTTAGAAACTGGCTTGATTGGATATATTACGGTTTTTATTCAGAAGTCGTAATTGTAGATGAAATTATAAATGTCCGTTTCAGTTTCTTGTAAATACACTGTTACTTGGAGTTACACACAGTTTCTTGTAGATACTCAGTTTTGAAAGCAGGATTGTAGGTTTAGATTCAAGATTTCGTGGTTGGATATTAATCGTTGCAGTGTTATTTGTGGCGAACTTTTTCCAAGTAATGATATCAGTGACTCATGTTTTCTGTCAGCAAACAACTCTTGGTTTCCTGGGCATAGTCCATGTGAGGTTCAGGCATGACTTTAGTTGGTTACCTGAGTCTGTTGATGACCTTTCATGTACATAGCTGAGGTGAATTTGATAAGGCAGCGCATCTGTCATGAATACGACCTGGCTGACAACACATTGAGTCATCAGCTGAATCTACATGGAAAATGGCGAGAATTCCCTGAGTACTTCCATTTATAAAATGCAATACTGGTCTTCAAAACATCAACTTTGTACTTTTTTTTTTTGGCATGTATATATCCTATAATCACTATTTAAACTGTAGAATAATTGCACACTTGTTTACTCTTGGTTTCAGCCTATAGGTTCTTGTCTTACCATAAATATAAAGTTCTTATCATGTAGAGCAGACCCCTACAGACCTTTAACTGATTTAAACTTAAAAGATCATCTCTGTACCCTCTGCAGAGATGTTCAGATTAAGCCTTCTATGAAATGAGACTTATAAATCTCACTGGACCTGCTTTGGCTAACTAAGAGAGACTTGGGCTGATCCCAGGGCTCAAGCTTTTCATTAACTTGCATTCCAGGCACACTGTATCTTTCACTATACCTGCAGTCTATACCTCAATTCAGCTGGGACCAGCGGGCAAAGACTGCAGCCAAGTCAGTGACATGCCCATGTGTTTAACAGCGGCCACCCACATCTTCCGCAATAAAACTGCCTTCTCTCAACTCTAGTGACTAATGTGGCCACCTTTCTTTAGTTCTCTTCAAAAGCACATAGGGTTTATTTATTTTTCGCTCTGTTGACTTTGGACCATGAACTGTAAGGTATACTAAAGACATTACTGTATGTCAGGAGACAATCATACCGCTTTTTATGTCACTCCACAAAGTCGTGGCTGCTCTTTAGATCCGTTCAAAGATCAGCCGTCACCAGGATGCAAAGAATGAGCGAGGAATGCCGCAGAACACCTGTGTGTGTGCGTGTTCATTAGGGTGTGGGTGCATATACACACACACAAAGCCCTACATAGCTCTGATGTTAGCACACACATGCTTTTATAAAAGACCCGGCACCACAATATTTTCACAAAGTCAAACAAACTCACACCTGCGGGAGCCCATTTCAAAGTGTCCACGCTGACCTGACCCACATTATTTTACAAGACAATCCTGGCATGTTAAATAGATGTTGAATAAATATGTACAAAAAGCGCATGATAACAAGGGCTTTCAACCACTGCGGAAAACAAAGAAAAAACCTTGTTTGGCTATTAGTAGAGAATCATCTGCACACATATCATTTCTTTAGCAGTTATTTACTATGGCTAGTTGATGAGTTGCGGCTTTGTTCAGTTCTCTAAACATAAGTATTAAACTACAGCTCATCCTGGACAATTGTGAAATGCAATTATAGCTCAAATTGTGTGATTTATTGACAAAAGGTGTGTGCTATCTTTTATTTTTTTATTTTCTGAATTGCACCAAATCGAATAAATGTGCAAACAGTAGGCCTAACATCCCTGAAAACATCTCACCTGGCCCTTCATAAGAGCCAGACCTTAGATTCCTTTCATCCATTCATCAGCCTGAGAGAAAACGAGAGAGTTGATGTGAATGCAGAAGAAAGGAGGGAGTGAAAGGACGAAATGGAGGGGTGTTGATGAGGGTTGCTGCCCTTCTCAGAACGTGGAATTCCGTCTTCCACGCCTTTCCTTTTTTCTCTCAAGGCCCTGACAGGTCATTTCCTGATGGGAGAGACCGATAGAGGGAAGACTGCTGATAGAAAGCGTCAGACGGAGATGGAGGGAAAGAGAACTCGTATCCTGTGAGGAGAACATAGAGGTGTGGGGAAAGATTTGAGAATGAAGGAGACAACTTGAAAGGAAGTAGAAGCCGCTGAAGTATAAATATGTACAAAGCCATTATCTTTGATTATTAAATTCTCATTCCTCTAGTTGGGTCTATTTATATCTCACCGCAGGAGCGGACTCGGGAAGTGTACACTGATACAAAGTCAATAACTCACTGCAGGGGAAGAGTGTGTGTAAAAGAGAGCGAGATACATAGGAAGGCAATATCTGGAAACATTCCTTTTTTTGAAGAGGAATATAGGCTTCCTGGAATTATCAGGCTCTCTCGTGTTTGCTTTCCACGTGTATGTCTGTGCAGATGGAGACAGGTCAGATACCGCACTGCTCAGGTTTACTGGGGTTTGTTTGTGTATATGCTATGCAATTCCATCTGAGATAAGTTTTCAAGACTTACCGGCCAAAGTTATTGTGCATCCAGGCCTCTGTGGGACGCCGGAGGGCAGGCGCTGTGTGTGTGTTGGGTGACAGGGTGGCGACATGATGAATCTTCAAGGGTGTTTCTGTCCGTGCGAGGTTGTGCCGTGTGTGTATTCAGAGCTATGTCTGAAAGCATCCAGTAACATCATCCCTGTTTCCCCACAGACATTTTTATATTTTCCACTGATGACATGATGAACGAGTCACTGTCAGACTAGCCCGAGTGAAGATATTCATCTCGGAGAGAGAGAACTTCCAGTGCCTGGGTTAAAGGGCTTCCATAAAATTCAAACCCTGCCAGCATTTCAGGTTTTCATGTTTATTTGTGTGTTTGCTAAGTTTTCAAAGCAAATTCACTTTGTTTCCCATAAGATTTGACAAGACTGAGAACAGGGATGTGGTTTGAAACAGGGTTGATGTAGCAAACAGGATGCAGAACTGCAATTCTGATTTAAACGTAAGGAAACAGAATTAACATGAATTTAGGTTCAAATAAATTAATGCAACTTTTTATACAGAAAAGGCAAGTTTGTCAAAACAAGTCATGTTTGAAATGTTTTTAAATGTTTAAAAAGTCTAGAAGATAGATAGATAGATAGATAGATAGATAGATAGATAGATAGATAGATAGATAGATAGATAGATAGATAGATAGATAGATAGATAGATAGATAGATAGATAGATAGATAGATAGATAGATAGATAGATAGATAGATAGATAGATAGATAGATAGATAGATAGATAGATAGATAGATAGATAGATAGATAGATAGATAGATGATAGATAGACAGGTGGAGAGTTATAGATAGATAGATTGATGGATAGATGGACAGAATGATAGAATGATAGAACAATGGATAGATAGATAGAATTATATAATGATAGATAGATAGATAGATAGATAGATAGATAGACAGATAGATAGTCACTGCCATTTTGACCCCATTCTTTCAGTCTCAACTTTCTTTTCTGCTACTTAAAATATAATAAATAAAAAACAAGGAAAATATTTTCTCGTATGTATGCTCAGTGAACCATAAATTATTTTCTACTGTGACGTTCCTTCAGGCGCATACTAATCAATTAACGTTAATCCGCATCAAAATCCTGAGATAACAATTAGTCAAACGGTGACCTCTTTCCTCGCCTTTTATTTATTGCCAATGGAACAGTGTAATTAGAGCACCTTTGGGATGTTGCCCGTGGTAACCTCTGATCACAGCTCCACACACACACACACACACACAATAAGTGATGCGTCCTCTGGGGGCCTTCCTGGCCTTGCTGCAGTGGGTGGTAGAAGCTCTGGCTATTGATTTGAATGCTGGGCTGATGAATCTCAAGGGAACCAATAAAAATAATTACGAAGAAGATCATCAAAGCTCCCCAGCCTCCTGCTTTGCACATGAATAAATGCGTGGCAGCGCTAATAGAAGAGCGTTGGAGGTGGCATACGTGGTCATCTGTGCCCAGAAGAAAATTTTATTGCTCTGAGGTTTTATTGCTCTTTCATGGTTCTCAGTTATGTTTCTTTGAAGTATCAGATGTTTCTCCTAAAAACCCTTGGGGAAACTTTTAAATGTAGAGCTGTATATTTATGTAGAGAAGCTTAGATAATTTGGTCACTGATCTGAACAGAGTTTGAGATCTTTTCTGAAACTCTTGAGTAGATGTGTGTGATTTCCTGGATCTCAGGAGAGTTGTGATAGTCTCCATTTGTTCTCATTGGTGTCTCAGAGAAACAGTTTGAGATTAAAGAGGTCCTGTTTGTGGGTGAGGAGATGCTATGACTCCTATAGCGAGGAGATGAAGAGAACTTTATGGAAATGTGCTGTAGATGGCTCAGCAGCAGGCAACAACATTTCAAACTTTTTCTGTCCTCCACCATCCATTAAGTGGTGGCACAATATGTACAAGGATGAAATTAGTCCTCTCGCCATGCAGGAGACAAGAGGGAGGTTCTGCAAGTGAGCTATTGTTCTTAACCAGCCTGTAAACAATGACTAACATGACAGTTCACCCCCTCTAGGCTTTCTCATCCATAGAAAACACATCCTCCTCCTCGGCTGATTCTGTAGGCTGCATATGGCAAGGAGGAGGAGAGGAAGACCGGCTTTAGGAAGCTTAGATGAGGTGGAGGTAGATTATGCAATTTCCATTTTTCTTTTTTTCCTAGTAAAATCTACTTTCTGGAAAATGGATGGATATAAATTGCATCAGTGCGTTACATGTCGTATCAAGAATGATTATGAATGCATGAATCAAACTCGATTGGAATGTCGACAGTTTCTCACATGGATTTCCACGCATCATGTGTGCGTTCCCCAGTCCAAATGTGCGTGCATATGCATATATGCCTTTGTGTGTGTGGGCTGGCTGGGGGGTCTAAGGGAAGAGGAAATGGTTCTTTGAACGGTGTGCGCTCAGAGACATAGTAAAGAGCACTCTCCCAGGCGGCCAAGAGCACTTGATTGTACAACAAGCAATGATCACATTAAGAGAGGGCAGCAGGAAGAGAGAGAGAGGGAAACAAAGAGACAGTCAGAGAGTGGGAAGGAAATAAATTGACTTTGCCAGTGGCTTAGTCTGCTGATGGGAGAAAATATAGAAAAAATTACTTATTCACACACAAGTGTGTTAGGGGTAATGGAG
>NW_015555884.1:86476-123265 GCF_001515605.1 Sinocyclocheilus anshuiensis | reverse complement strand
GGGGGGGGGGGGGGGGTGTCTGCCTGTATGATTGACCCGGTTATAGTGGTCACTATCAAAACAGGTTTTACAATTTCAAGAGTGGAAAACAGCAATGTTTACCTGTTGTATATATGTAGAGGTCAAAAAACAGCATTGGGCTTTCAAAATATATAGCATAATACAAATTAAAACTTTCTTGCTCAATACTAGTTAAGTTAGTAGAATCACTACTTTTAGTTCGCTACCACCCAGTACCTAGTCAAAAAGAATGGGCTCCATTTATGCTATGGTGTGAATAATATTCTCTTTTATCGGTTTATCCTCTATCTTTTTTTACATTTCCTTCTGTTCCTCACTTAACAGGGAAAAGCACAATTTTAGAAGCATCTGCTGAGCAAAATTTCTCCCTGGATAAAAAGACGAAAGAAAAAAATACAGCAAACAGATGGCGCCTCAAGGTTCAGATGATTAGAGGTTGCAGATTGAAATACAAATTGGATTAAAAGAAATTAGACTAATAAAAATCCAATCGCATGGCAAGTGCAAGCATATTCACCTCAGTCATGTAAAAGTCTCTGCCAATGGCTGTTGATTAGAAGCTAAACAGATGCTCCGGTGAGATAGCAGTTAATATACAGTATGTGTGTGTATGTGCGTTCTTGGCAAACATGGTCCCCCCCATCATCCTCTTATCTTGACCCACCCCATTTATCCATGTCATAATGTTAATTAGTGGTTTCTTCATTTAGTGACTTACAATATCAAAATGAACTTGTTTCTGATTGCTGAAAGCGGGACATAAACCTCAATCAGAAACAAAATGTTATAAACATTCGTGTTCATTCATTAAAAATCGGTGTGTGTGTGTAAATCAATTCTGAATTTAATTAGATCCAGAAGAACATGCATGAATACACCAAGGTTGCATCAGTGTTCCAACCTTAAATGAGTTTGACACCTCAGGTTTTGAGGGATGCAGACTGCCAAGAGGGAGGGAGAAGGAGAAATGCAAGAGGCAGTGAGAGAGAGCAAAATCAGTGTATCTGCAAACTTCAGCAGAGCTCGGTTTCATAGTATGCAGCACAAGTTAACTTAAACATGAAACCTGGAGGGTACAGGATAAGATATCGCCCTGTCTGTAGCAATTCCCTTGTGTGACCCCCAAGTCTGCTCTGGGTCCTGTGTGTGGCCCCACTTAGACAGCAGACAGCTGGAATGATCACTAATCAATGAGAGGGAAATGGCAGGAATTAGCACAAATTAGGTGAAGTGGGAGTCCTCGCTCCCTTTAATTGAGTCCATACTGAGAGAGAACGAACCTTTAGAGCACACTAAGACTCAGCAAAATATATTTGCATACAAACAAACAAGCTTACTTCTCTGCTCTGCTGTGTCCTGTTCCAACTGGGAAGAGACAGCGTGGGTATCACATTTAGAAGTGATCCTAAACACCCTAAACAAATGCTCTCTTTTACTGCAGTTCCATACATCAGCAACCGAAAGAGTTTAGCACAGCTGAACTCTTGTACATCAGCACTGCACATCTGCCATCCCGAGAGAGGACACGGCCACCTTCAGCTCAAGCTAGCTGCTGCTGCTGGGGCTCTCATAGCGTAGGAGGTCCGTTCTGCGCTCTGCAGTGGTTTATGTTGAACAAACGGCTAGCGAGCAGCTGTTTTTGCAGTGCTAAACAAGCAAAGCTGCACAGAGCTGTGTGCTGATCATGCTAGCATGCTACTCTCTCGGGAGGTTTAGCCACGAACAAACATATTGTGCTTCATTTGTAGATGTATCTTCTTGGTCTTGTTGATAATCTTGCATAATGCTCTTTTTTGTTAGATTTCTCTCTATGAAACTTGGTCATTATGGGGTCTACAATGTATGTTTTTTGGTCCCCACAAAGACGAACAATCACATGCTAAAATCATATCCCCTTCCCTTTTGCAGTCGCTCCTAGTTTTAAGCGATTCCAAAGAAGTCAAAAATAATAATTTACAATCTCAAGGGTGTTTCCAAGCTAGCCATGTGCTATTGAAGCATGTAAAGCTTACAGCATTCATCTGATGGCAGCACTAGCGGCTTGGGCTTAGCATCTCTTTTTGGCTGGGTTTTGGGGGGATCAGGGGCTGCTTTTGTCCCTCTTTGGCCCGTGCCTTAGTGATGTAAATGCAGGGTGGCCTCTGGCTCCTTATCTCTAGGGTTAAGGCTCACACTGCTCTTTCCGCAATCTATTATCATAAGGGCCAGACTCCTAGCGTGGGCTGCTAGCGTTATCCATACCAAATGCAGGGCCATGCAGGGGAACGTTCAGGGGATTAGCATTTTAACACAGTGTGAGTCTAAACCCCTGAACCTCTGTCACAGAGGGTAAGTCCCCAATGGCTTGCCAGCTCACTATGTGGCACCCTAAATTAGTGTACTGGATCAGAGAGCTGGGTTGTGTTTTTGACATTGCTTTTCTTGGCTCAGAAACATTGCTTTTGTATGCTCAGTGAACAACTGGCAGTAGAGATAAAGGATTATTTTAAAGACCTAGGTTTTAAAGAACCTTACTTTTTCTAGCTTAAAGGATTTTTAGAGATTTAAAAGGTTAGATTGTGATTGCCAAGACCAGGGGTGTCCAGTCCTGCTCCTGGAGGGCCACTGTCCTGAAGAGTTTAGCTTCAACCCCAGTTAAACACACTTCAGCCTAATCAAGGTTTTCAGGAAGACTAAAAGCTTACAGAAATGTGTGCTGGCATAAAATTTAACTAAACTCTGTATGACTTTGGCCCAATAGGAGCAGGATTGTACACCCCTGGCTAAGACTAATGTTAATTGGTTCGTTACATAAAATGTAAGGTTGGACCTGACAAGTCTTCCTCTTTCTCTGTTTTCCTAGGATCCCGTCTACGGCAGGAAGATTCTCCACCTCGGATCGTAGAACACCCCTCTGATCTGATTGTTTCCAAGGGCGAACCAGCCACCCTAAACTGCAAGGCGGAGGGGCGACCCACCCCTACCGTAGAGTGGTACAAGGATGGAGAACGAGTTGAAACCGATAAAGATGACCCTCGATCCCACCGCATGCTCCTGCCCAGCGGCTCGCTCTTCTTCCTGCGTATCGTACATGGCCGTCGAAGCAAACCTGACGAGGGGGCGTACGTTTGTGTGGCACGCAATTACTTGGGGGAAGCAGTCAGTCGAAACGCCTCACTGGAAGTAGCATGTAAGTATGCGATTTCTTTAATTATTGTCTTGAGTCACAGTAACAATCAGTGTTGGAGAACTTGTTTTTTCCATGAACCCTGTGGACCAGGCTGCACCTTAATGTTCCTAAGCGTTCAATTGCACAATTCTGCTTTTGGAATACCACAACGTTTGCCACATCAAATTGTGATTTGGTATTGCATCTGACTGATTTTGGAAAAGGCCTGAATTCCCTAGTTCCAAAACAATCAGTAGGAATGATTTTGCAGTTGGCTTCTGACTTGAATTAGCTCTACATATGTTTTAGCAAATCTTAGATATATCAGTCTGTTTCGGTACAATCTGCCAGGCTTGTAGTTTTTCCTTCTGACTGAGAGATGGAAATGATAGGGCATGCCAAGGAAGTGCAAAGCAATAGACTCAGATGAAAGAGCATGCTAGGTGTGGAAGGAGGGTGTAGACACACTACACAGGAAGGCAGAATCTGGGAGGGGGGCTTATTGACAACCTGTAGATGGGTTCTGCTTTGAAGATGGGTCTCTGTTGGGTTGACTTGCATTTTCAGAGAGAGCACATACCCTGGGATCAAATCCCCAAGCTAATCAGAGACCATTATGAGTGACAGCTAACCTGTCCTCATTTGCTTTTCTACTAGACAATGAGTATGCTATTTTAATCATAGGCCTTTTTGCTAAATCATTGCTGATTAATGGACTGTTGTAGCCAAGAAACTCTTTGCCAGGCAGACCTTGTGCCTATTGTCTTGGGAGTTTGTGATCTTTGTGATCAGTGAATACATTTCAGCATCTGAAGGCATAAAGCTAGCTACACTAGCTTAGCAGAAATGCCAAAGCAAAAGTCATTAGAAATTAAGGAGTATTGGTCTTATTTCACTGGGTTTGTAGTCTAGACCTGAAGTCTAAGTGAGCCGCTATCTTGAAGTCTGTTTCAACCCCGAGCTGATCAATACTGCGGCCTCTCTTATGCATTGTTATGAAAATAGGAGCGATCCATCATGAAATAAAGATATGATGATAAATATGGAATGAATGGATAACTAAATTGGCTCTGTGTGCTGCCGCCAAGACCCCATGCAGTAATGAGTGTGTGTGTGTGTTTAGCTGTTGGAAAGGGTAACTCTAGATGAAGGGATTGTGGGAAGGTTTTGAGAGTCAGTAAATTTTGAATGCTGCTGCATTTTCTATTTTTAACCTGTAATTGATGATACAGGATGGTGATTTGGGTTAAAGGAGATGATGTTGGCGTTTAGTTTTGCAAAGGGTACTTTCGAGCTAGCAATTGCGGGAAGCTTTTCAGTAATATTTTTGAATAAATATTCTATTTTTAACCTGTAATTGATGATACACAACTGCGTTTCGGGTTATAGGGTATATATAGAAGGGTATAAAGGCAGTTTGTGTATGTTTTCACTCATGTAGCTGGCAGGGGGTGTGTGTTTTCTCTGATCCTCTCAGCTCTTCCGAGGTGGTGGTGGCGGCCCCCAGGTGCTAACTGTGTGACAGCAGCTTGATCTATCGATCGCACTAAGAGGGGTCTCCTCGCCTAAATGAAAATTCATGAAAAATTGATGAAGTCCCCAATTATTCCTTTTTTTTCTTGTATCTCTCTTTCACTTCCCCCTCTCTGTTCTCGCTAGCTCTCTACGTTTCCAGCATGGTGCTAAGTCAGATGGTTGTCTGAAACCTAATCAAAAAGGGCACGGTTTTGTGAATGAAGGTAACTTGTACGGAAACAAGACACTTGTAAGGTTTCCAAGACGCTATAACGTCATCTAATTATCCGAAGCAATATTCATACATAACCAAGCAAATTTTAAGTAGTCAAATTTTGATTCAAATATATATCATCAGACACTATTTTTATTCTTTCAACCAGATATTGGTATGCTTCCTACCTCCATATACAGTCTGCAAAGGCAGCATTTTTCAGGTTTAGACACAGTCTGAGTTGACTAAAAGAGTTAAAGTGAGCTGTAGGATGTTTTATGACTTTCAGGTGAGAGGTGAAGGGTCATAAGGTTAGCGGGACAGCGGATACTAAACCTACAGCAGGAAAGACCAAGAACTGTATTTAAACGAGACCCCTCAGCTGTGTTAGGTTACACAATTTCCACTCATAAAACTTCTCTTTACTGGTGAGTGATCACAGAAGTGAAGCCAATCTAAACCGATACAGCTCATGTATCGCTCCAAGCAAAATATGTTTCATCTGTCACATCGTAGAAATATTCTGAAGCGGTGCTGTTTTCTCAAGAAGTAAATGTTGATTTTATAGCCAGCTGTGTATATCTGATCTATATGAAATACTCCCAGACTCACATACGTATAAAACGTTCACCTCCAAAACAAACAGCTGGCCTTCAGTGACAAACTGAAAAATGTGGCGAATGTTCCAGACTGTTTTGCGACGTTCGTTTTTGGGGTTCCGACTCTGTTTACATGCCCAGTACTTTTTCATCTTTGTGTCACAAGTCGTCTCCTGTTGCGATATATGGTTCAGTCTCTCTTCCTCCTTCTCGTATGTGGTCAATCCACACCCCTGCAAGCTGAGTGAATGGCTCTGTTGAAACAGATTGCAGGCAGGCGTTCGCCGTGGACCACTGAAGCCGCCTGATCAGAGAGACCCCAAGCTGGGCTGCAGGAAGCAGAGAGAGGCCTGTGAAAGGAGCTCGCTGCATTATTAATAACGAGGCAGATTGCAAGGAGGTGTCCGCTGAAGCAGGATTATCTCAAACGCTAGTCTTTAACAATTGACCATTAGTTATGCCCCAAAGAAGATACACAGATTTTGTTACGGATGTTTGTGTCCTAGAGAGTTTAAAGCAAATCTGCAAAAGGGTTGATTTTGTCCCTATGATGAGCAAGGCACTTATCTGTCTCAGCACAATTCTTTGTCTCATGTAAACTTATTTCTGTGGGGTTTAGCGCTTTCACCTCTTAAAATGGTAAATTTCTTCATTTAAAGGTACCGAACATGTCTTTCCACTTTCCTCAACATTAATGAATCCCTTTCCTGTCATTTATATGGTCTTAATTAGAGCAGAAAAATAGAAGAGTGAAAAAGGTGCTGACAGGCCACAGGGAGCGATTGGCTGAATCCCAATTCGCATACATCTACTTTAGCCTAAAGGCACATACTTCGCTGGTAATGCATACATGCTTGAAATATATTAAGTACATATATGGCTTTTTTTTGTTAGCATTACAGTGTTTACGTTTCAGAGAAATCAACTTCCTGTGTGAATGGCATTCTTATAATTGTCTCTGCATGTTAAGCTGGGCATAATTTTTTAGCGTTTAGGCTAACAAAGATGTATTTAAGAACTGCTATGGCAGTTTCAGCATCAAATTGTTCATTTATTTTTTCCTAAAACTGAATAAGAATAAGAGCACAAGGGGTTGTGGGAAATATTAGCCTACTTAGCATACACTAACAAACTTTGCTAAACTAGATAACACTGTTTACCATTTATTGTGTACATGTACATGTTTGATATACAGTGGGACACACAAATCTTAATTTTACATACTATATAGGAAAGATAGAAAGTGAATTTGGATTGTTATCTTGAAATTAGCTTTATTTGGCTTTATCTTTTTATTATATCTCTCAGAAAAGGTTTTAAATACTATGTACTCTGTCTCTCTATGATGTATATGATGGATACATTTCGGTCTAGGCCGCACCCTGTGGCACTCCTTGCTTCTGGGAAAGATATTCTGTTCTTTTGTTGCTATTTTTCTTTCTCTGTCTCTTTATGTCTCTCTCCCACTCTCTCTTTCTGTTTCTCTCTCATGGTCTTTCTCTTCCTGGGATAAACTGGGTCAATGAGCAGGTTCATAAATCATTGTGAAGACTTTGTCAGACTGGCAAGACCTGCTTTGAATAAATTTGCCAAAGTGGTGAAATCTTTGGTCGTAGCTTGTGTACGGGCGCTATGTGACAAGCCACACCTGGGGCGCACAGTCATCCAGGAAAATGTTAATTAGCCCCTTTATCTCTTCTCAGGTGGAGAGGTGTGTGCATTATAAATCCGAGGGCAACAAACTTGTTGAACATGGGGGCATTAATTAAGCGTAGAAGGTGTGAATGTGTGTGTGTTTGTGTCTGCTAATGGTCCGCACTAATAACAATGTGAAAGTGTGCATACACTTTGAATCTTAGCGACAAAAAGTGCTGTTTCGTTCACTTGTAACCTTTAAAAAGTATGCAAATGAGGGAAGGGTGAAACAGATGTCGTTGCTGGATTGTTAAAAGGCCACCAGCCTGGGATTGGCTGGCGTTTTTGCAAAGGTTCTTTTAATATGCTTCAGCGTGGCACTTCAGCAATTAAGAGTATCGTTAGGCAGCATTTGGAACTGGTAAGATGAAGTAATTAGTGGATGCTTTCTTGTGTTAAGCTTTTCTGGTGCGTCTCAAGCTGTTGGTCTGTGTGTCCGGCATTAGTAAAATCTAATAAAAGAGGATGAAAATAATTGGACACACACAGCTAGTAGGGGTGGGCGGTATGATCGAAATCTTATATCACGTTATGAGAAATTATATATTATGGTAACAATATATACACTACCATTCAAAAGTTTGAGGTCAGTAAGATTTTTCTTAAAGAAATTAATATTTCTCAATTAAACTGATCAAATGTGACAATATAGACATTTATGATGCGGCAAAAGATTTATATTTCAAATTAATGCTGTTCCTTTGAACTTTCTATTCATCAAATGATCTTGAAAAAAAAGATCATGGTTTAGATAAAAATATTAAGCAGCACAATAACATTGATAATAAGAAGAAATGCTTATTAAGCAGCATATTAGAATGATTTCTTAAGGATCATTAAGGATTTCTTTTTTTCCTTCCTTTTTTCCTTGCATGTAAATAACATAAAGCTGCACTTCCAACTAACAGTATAGCAAAATATCCACTGGTTGACACAGTTCTGCTGTAGTGTGGTGTATGCCATCATACCACCCATCCCTAACATCTAGACTACAAACGCCCGTCTGGCTTTTAACATCTCATCTGGTGGACAAGTGAGCGTGTGTGAGTGAGTGAATTAATCAAACAAACAAACACACACTCACATGCAGTTGTCCTCATCTGCCTGATTGTAAATGTCAGTGTCTGTCTGGGTCCTCTGACCTGCATTCGAGCTATCCTGGGATCCGGATTCTGCAGGTTCTAGGGGTTGGTGATTAAGTTGAAAGCAGACGGATGTCAGGATGCATCCGCGGCCCACAGGGAATGTTGGTTTCTGATAAGAGGGAGGGAGGGTGAGGTGCCGGCAGAGAGGTTGAAGGAAGAATGGATCTCTAGTCTGTGATAAAGGAGAAAGAAATAAAATCCCTGATTGAATGTGTCAGCGTTGTATATCTGCAGTGCTGGAGTCAGCGCCCACACCGTAAAGACCAGCCTCCTTATCAGCAGCATGTTACGTTACACACACATACACGCCGGCTGTGGTGAGATGGAGCCATGCAGATTTGGATGCATATCTTATGGTCACATCTTAGTGTGTGCGAGACTAATCGGTCAACTGTGTAGATGATATTAAACGATTCTTCATTGTATGTATATGTGGAGGAAGCCCTCTGGAAAGGAGATAAATCATTGGTCCCATGGAACCCTAGAAATACACACACATACAGTTTATACACGCACACACTGACCTTTATCATTCTCTCTTTCTCTCTCTCACTGTCTTTTGTAAGCTCACTCCTGTCCTCTTGTGAGTGATAAAGTTTTTACATTTTTTATGGGATTTTGCTTCAGTTTTTGACAGAATAGAAGAGAAATTATGGGGGAAAAGAACAAGGGTTGGCAAATGGCCTGAAATGGTTTCAAGCTACTGCTTTAGTCAATGTTATGTTGGAGCATGTGCATGACCTGCCAGGCCGGATCTCTGACTGGTTTTGAGTTTTAACAAAAGTAAGAAGCACAACTAGTCTGTAGGATGTAAATGTTTATCTGACATTGTTGGTATGCTTATGTGATTTCTAGACCGAATCCGAAAATAGGTCAAGAATGGTATTTTGGATTTAACCATTTTTTGAAGTTATAATCATATTTTATTACATTTTTTATTTAAAAAATGTATTTTATTTAATTTTATTTTTTAAGCTTTTTTAAAAATATATATTAGAATAAGCCAGACAACTCTTAGCAGAAATCTGCACAGTTGCTCTCAGTGGCTTTTAGAGATGTACAGCGGAATGGATTTACGCAGAACAGGATTTAGTCTCTTTTCTTTTTTGAGTAAACAAATATTTCTGCTTTGTTCAGTTTGTTATGTCTGTATCCAGTCAGATCCTATACTTTATCTGAACGGCACAGTAGAAACATATGTATGTATGTATATATATATATATATATATATATATATACAGTATATATATATAAAGCAGATTTTTTTTTCACAGTCCAAGCACTGAGAATGAGTTTCTGTTATCTTATTCTCTCGCTAACTATTGCTGTGTTTTTGTACATGCATCTCTGCTAATCTCCCTGTGTGTGTATGTGTGTTACATTGATTCTGTGTGGTCTCTATGACTCTAAACTACTTAAAACTCCATTACGTGATTGCCTGCCATCAAAAAGAGCCAGAAGCTATGGCGAATCATTCCAATGGTCATTTAAATCCAATCAAAGTCCAGACTATTGACCGCAATCTGCATTTCCAGACCACAGCAGGCATGTTTGCATCCCTGTACTGTGCCAGGCGTTCACCTACTAGAGGTTCCTCTGCAGTTCCTCGTCAGGTAGAACAAAAACATCTAACCATGAGGTTGATTCCCATGAGAGGGCTGGATTCTGACAGTCTTCTGCATGGGATTGGATCCGATGACCCGTGAAGACCTGTCAGACCCCTCCATCGTAATTCCTTAGCGTTCGGCTCTCTACAAAGAGCAGATACCCCTCACCCTACGAATGTGCCACCGCTGTCTACCCATAACCCCTGAAGCAAAGCCTCCAGGGACCCCCACCAAGGCCTGTAATCCATCATATGTATGTGTGCGTGTGTGTGAGCGCAAATTCAGCTCTGCCCTTAACTGAGGACAGAGGAAATTGATTCAGCTCTCTGCTGAAGTGAACAATCTGTTATTTTCTCAAAGAAAAAAAGTGTTGTGCCGAGTGCTGATGGTGCAAACTCTCGCGCTTGAACACACACACCGTGTACAAACCGCAGTGCAATTTCGGTGGAGTGTCATCATCAGAGAACGCTTCCCGTCGCTCTGATGGATGGTGTGTTTTTGAACCTTGCACTCTGGTCACCTACAACACAACTCAATCAAGCTGGCCGCCTGAAGGTATCCGTCGTCTCCGAAACTGGCATTTAGATTGTGCCAACTTTAGCACCCTTCTCTCAAACGCCCCTTCTTGTGCAGGACTAATAGTGCGTGCGATGCTGTTGTGACCGTGTGGTGTTATCGGTGCAGTTATTGAGTTTGACTCTTGTTACTCTGGGAGTGCTGCAGGAGCGCAAGTTCCTACTGCCGCCCCGGACAGCTGCGGAGAGGAGGAGGGAACGGTAACCTAAGCTTCCTGTACCGCAGTGTATGTTGGGGGGATGAAATCCGAGCCCCCTCCTGTCCCTTGTCTCCTTCCTGCTGGTGTTTGAAATTGATAGGCAGTGTGTGGTCCTTCACAAGGCTTGGGAGTTTATGAGTGTGATCTAAAGAACAGCTGGAGTTGGCCTCTGGACGCTCAGTCTGCGATGCGGCCCCGGGAGGGTGTCAATGAGAAAATTTGTCAGTGGTGAAGACCTCTGCCCTCGTATTTATTTCTTCATCAGTTGTGTTTCGTCTTAATTGCCTGTTTACTTGCAGCTTATATAGCGCAACAGTCGGGTGCCGGAAGTAAAAAATACCATTTATTTTCTCCATAGAGGAATTATAAACCTTTAAAGAGAGACCTACTGTGAGCTCCAAGGTTGTTAAACAATGCTTTTGTTGGAGCCATCCGTGTGTATTCTTTTTTAAATCATTGCATTTCATAGCAAAATTCCTGGTGAAAAGCTACATCACCCATGATTCTGCAAAGAAATTTCCACCAATCAGAAAATTGTGCCAAAAAAGTAGACGGAACTGTTGCAATCTGCTATATATCTAAAGGCTTTTTTCCATAGATTTGTTCCAAAACGCATCTTCAGCCCTTCAGGTCCTCATCCAAGGCTTGTGAGCCTGTGAGCAACTTTCTGAAAACTAAAATGATGAATGGGACACCCCATGATCTCATGATCTCATGGACTTCATGGATGACAACCATTGGGAATGTAGCTTCACATTAAGTGCACATTTGGGACACGTCCATATTTTTCAAGGCTTCTTGCACTAAATTTTATCCTGATTTTGTTATTCATGACCAGTTTTGACCTTTTCTCTGATCCTATAAGTTTGCTACTGTTTCTTTAAGACATTTTATATGTAAATGATTTTTTGGTTTTTATTGGCAAACCTCCCCACATTATAATTAATCCGGGCAGGCCAAGTTGCTGTCTATTGATGTATGTAAAATGTATACATGAGTAGTCGTATATTAATCATGAGTCATTATCATGAGATCTTAATTTTAATGACCTATTTTGAGCATTATAATTACAATAGCATTACAATACTTAATTTTAATGACCTGTTATGTGCAACTTCAAGGATGGTCTGAATATTGTTTTTACCCACTTGTTATTTTACCAAGATATGCAGATTGTCTCATCATGCATGTGTGAATATTGAGTTTATTTAGACCGTGATCTTTAGTTCATCTGTTTGCACTGGTAAAATCGCTCTTACTAGCGAGGCAGCGAGACAAACAGATGGACTGATAGACATGCATACACACACACACAGCACTTATAAACTTGAAAACGAGAGGCAGAAGGACACATGGATCTGTTGAGCATGCATACACACACACACACACACACACACACACACAGTAGTGTGGCTAAAGGCCAAGTGCATAGAAATCAGAACAGCTCCATTCAAATGCAAAATAGAGTCTTATCTACAGACTGTTCTTCGCTGCTCTCCTGTGCTCTACACCGTTCAGGGCAAAACTATTATTTTGAGGCGTATGTACATCTGTGTGTGTACATACCGGTGCCTATATAAGGTCATGTGTGTGTGTTTGGATCTGAAGTGTGCATGAATGTGAATTTCAATGTGAAGGTCCATTGGGGTTTCATTTTGGATTTCCTCCTGGTTTCTCACTGGAGGTTTTCTACAGGATTTTTGAGTAGCAGTTTCTTCGAGGTTATTTAAGGGAGGTTTTCCTCATGCTTTGCTCATTGAAGGTTTTCCTAAAGATTTTTTCATTGGAGGTTTTCCTCATTTTATTAGGTCTTTTCTCTTTTCTTTGGAGGTTTTCCTAATGGGTTTCACTGGAGATTTTCCTTATAGTTTCTTACTGGAGGGTTTCCTCATGATTTTATTAGGTATTTTCTTGTGGATGTTCACTGTAGGTTGTCCATATAGTTTTCACTGGAGGTTTTTCCTAGTTTTACATAGGTACTTTCTCATGAATTTTTACTGGAGGCCTTCCTCACGGTTTTTCATTGGAGGTTTTCCTCATAGTTTCTTTCCTCATGATTTTTATTTTCTCGTGGATTTTCACTGAAGGCTTTCCATATACAGAAGATTCTCACTGGAGGTTTTCCTTCATGATTTTCACTAGATCTGTTCTCTTGGATTTTCACTGGAGGTTTTCCTCATGGAAAACCTCCATGAGATTTTCACTTGGAAAACTTTTAACTGAGCTCTTTCCTCATGGTTTTTTACAAAGCTGTACCTTTATGAGAATAATCAGTCACATTTTTCATAGCTTTAACCTGATCAGGGTATCCAATATTCAGCCGTTAGCGCCTAGAGCGGCCAGTTACGAGGCGGGACCCACATTTCATCTGTTATGTCCTACTGTAAAGCACCTGGCAGTCCACGTTCTAAGATGAAAGCTGGTAAATGGTCCAGATCAATCACTTTAATTTGTCTGCCACATTGCTATCAAGGGTTAAATGCATTTATTTAATGCTCAGTTGTGGCGTTTGTTTTTGTTATTGTTGAGATCAGCACTGTTTCATCCTGGTGTGGTGTTTGTGTGAGAGGATGTCTTTGGATGGTTTAATATCAGATTACTGACTTGCACAGGAAATGAAAGCAGATGACAGTGAGTGATCACCTTGTGAGTGCATTTTGTGTGTGTGTGATTGACAAGCTGATGCATTTGACTCCCTCGATCTTTAAGAAACATTAATAGTCTCCTGCTCCCGGGTCCATATATCTAGTGCGTGTGGGTAAGGAGAGGATGAATTATGCATTTCTAGCAGACTATGAAAAATGAACACATTCAGATTCTCATCTACATAAATCTTCATTGTATTTAGACACTAGCTGCATGTTTACATAGTGAATACAGGCCTGGTTATTTAGATTTGTGTTTCTAGAGGTTATACATTCCTGCTGTCGTCTAAATATGCAGGTGACCTAAATGAGATTCAGGCAAAACATAACCCCCACAGTGCGAGTAGTCGAATTGCTCCATATGTGCCAGGCTGATGCATTAATTGCACACTTTAAAACTCTTTCTTTTTTCCTTGCCGTCAAATCCTAGCAGATTTTTTTCTACCAAGAGAACATTTTGATTTGGCTCTTTATAACAGAACAAGCACCGCAGGGAAGCATGCTGCACATTAGTGCTCCGTTAGTACTAGTAATTGCACACACATAGTCACTGTAATTCAACTGGAGATTCACACGTGCCAACATATAGAATCTGTAATTTCAGCAGCGACATATGCACAAAGAGCACATTTGGACCCTATAATTCTGCATATAGATGTGAGGTTAGTTGGAGACAACCACCCAGATGTATTCAAACTGTAATTTAGCTTTAGACTCTATGCAAAGCAAATCGCAAACGTTATGCAAAATGAAATCTGCAGCATGTCGCATTCTGTGATTCAAAACCCAGCAGGTGGATAAAGTGTCAGTTCTTAAAGTCCACTTTAGTGCTGTATAACATCACATTGAACGGCCCTGTAGTATTTGGACTCTCTCAACCGGACGAGAGAAATGAGAACAGTCCGATAATGATTTCCTGTAGCCGAGCCTTTAATCCCAAACACAATGCTTATCTCTGCAGTGTAAAGCATGTGTTGTGTGGTAAGCCGGGTTTCAGATTGGCCCCTCTCTGAATGGACAGTCATTGAGGAGTTGTGGAAAGGCCGGTGTGGTGGCGTGATAGCAGGAGCTTCTCAAACCAGTAGCAGATAGGAAGTCATCTGCTGGAAATGACCTCCGATGGGCCATTGATTGACCTGGTATTGAACCTTGGCTAATAGACTAGAGGGACAGTGCAGGTCTGGTTGTGGGTGATACAGTGGAATTCAGGTTTTGGAAACCTCAAGCAGCTTTCGTGTTAGGAAATCGGTTGATACTAGGGAAGCTCTGATCAATTTTGGCCAAAACAGATAGCAGATCGTTTTGTTTTGTTTTGTTTTGTTTTGTTTTGTTTTGTTTTGTTTTGTTTTGTTTTGTTTTGTTTTGTTTTGTTTTGTTTTGTTTTGTTTTGTTTTGTTTTGTTTTGTTTTGTTTTGTTTTGTTTTGTTTTGTTTTGTTTTGTTTTGTTTTGTTTTGTTTTGTTTTGTTTTGTTTTGTTTTGTTTTGTTTTGTTTTGTTTTGTTTTGTTTTGTTTTGTTTTGTTTTGTTTTGTTTTGTTTTGTTTTGTTTTGTTTTGTTTTGTTTTGTTTTGTTTTGTTTTGTTTTGTTTTGTGTTCGGTTTGTTTTTGTTATATGTTTGAATTTGGCAGATGCTTTGTCCAAACTAACTTGTGCTGCATTTAAGTTAAGGATTTTGTCAGTTTAACCCATGGCTTTTTCTGATAAATAACTGAAAAATGACTGCTTCTATATATAATGTATTTTTTTCATTCATGCAATTTTACGTGCCGATGCATGATGTTGATGAAAATCTTGCATAGTACTTGCACCTCCTAAGTCATGGGTTCAAATTCCAGGGAGTGAATGAACTGATAAAATGTATATCTTGAGTGCAATGTACTGTAAGTCACTTTGACTAAAATAATTTTCCCCATACATAAATGTAAAATATTACATTGGCTAATATTTCAATATCCCTAGAAGTATTTGACAATCTGTTCTAATCACCAAAACCCAAAACCATCCTGTACACCCTCCTTTTCTGTCATCCCTCCCTTCGCCGCCTCCTCCTCTGATTGCCGTGTGTCTAACGGTCCACAGATGATAACCATTCCTCCTCAATCTTTGAACCCGACCCCTCCCCCTAAAGGCGCACACAAATCAGATACGAGGGCCTCGGCAGGCAGCTAATGAAATTAGCCCCACGTTGCCCATACGCTTTAATAAGTCACTTGACTCGATTAAGGATGTGATGGTGGGGGATGTGAATCTCCAGCTCGCCCGACGGTGCCAACCCGGGTGTTGATTATCATAAATATTCCCAGTCCACACACCTCAGGCAAAATCCACACTCCGACATCCCCCTTTTTCCTCTCAACACTCCTCTTTCCAGGATCAGACGCCTCTTTCAGAGGCCCGGCAGGCAGTTCGGAGGAAACGTGAAGAGGGGGTGGTGCCAGCATTGTGCTGTCATTAACTTTCTTTGACTGGCAGCCATCAAGCTGGCTGAGCCCTGCCCCCTGCTGTGCTGCAGTCTCCACCTCCCTTCCCTCCATCATTCTCTCCTGTCATCGCTCCATCCCAAAGTGGCAGCGATTCTTTGGGTCTCAGCTGCTAGGAGAGATGATACTCCAACCACCTGCTGCTTGGGTGAATCTTCTTGGATCAGGGAAGTGGAGCCGGCCAGCCCGGAGTGACAGACGTTGGCCCGGTACGGAACCTGATCCCCCACTGCCTCTCCGCAGAAACCTCACGCTGGGCAGAAAGTGCCGGATAAGTGTAAGCAATCTGCAAATAACTCAACATCGCAGGCGGACTGCTGAGTCCAAAGTATTTGATTATCATGAACCTGCTTTATCCATAGTTCCTCCATTTGTTATCTACTAGAACTTTCGAATTTCAATTTAATGTTTGAATTGAATATGCAGTGTGTCATTTCTGCACCACTAGCAGCGTTAAATGAAATTGGAAAAATAATGACTCTCAAACACGCACCTGGTTTTCATTATTTGGACAAACAGATAGTCCTGCCCTAAACTTCTATTTCAGGTCACTCTAACAAAGTAAATCGATAGCATTACAGTGTTTACACACTTAAGAAACATTAAGGATCATTATCCCTATACATTAAGCTGGTATATTGAGGATTGACAGGTGAGGGCACGAATCAGAATGAGGCTCAGAGGCGTGATTTTATTGCAGGCATCCATTCAGTTGAGAGTAATCTGTCAGGATGGATAAGTGAGGTCTGATGTTTCTGAACCTGACAGCGGTGGTGCCTGTTTCCAGCCGGCTGTTCTCAGGTCCTGAGCGGTGCCATGAACAGGAAATGGAGTTAGAGCAAGAGAGACACCTATGTGTTTCCTTTGTATTCTATACAAGTGTATTGAAAATGTGTCTTCATCAATGTTTTTGACTTGTTCTCCAGTAAAAATATCTAAACATCCTTAATGCAAGATAAATATATGTATGTATGTATGTATGTGTATATATATACACTGGGTACGGAAAGTATTCAGACCCCCTTCAATTATGCAAACAAAAACTTTTATTTTGGATGCAATTAATCGCGATGACAGCACTAATATATATATTTGTACAGTATGCACATTTTTAACAATAATTCAAACAGTTTGTTGAGGTTATGCTTATTATAAGATAAAGTAAATATTATCTTACCCAGTTTTGCTTCTGAATTAAAATTATCTCATTTAATCTTCTGAAGAAACTTGTTATGCGTTAAGTATGCATTGGGCTGAGTTTGTATGTGTATAGATGCACGTGTGTGTGTGTGTGTGTGTCTTTGACACCAGTGAGCGTCTCCATATTGTTAATGGATGCAGCAGACTCGTGTCCTGACAGCTGGCATCCTGGTGCCCACCACAACTCGCCTCACACTTCTTCATCCCGCTCTCTGTCCTTCGCTCTTCACATTTCTTTATTTTTCATCCCCCACATGTTTGTCTAGCCCCGTATAAACAGACCTAAGAGCTTATGACAACTGGAAATGAACTTGTGCCCCACTGTGACCCCCTCTCTATGGACTGGGACAAGAACCCCACACACATCTTGCCCCGCCACACCAAAGTCCCCCATCCACATGGGGCCAAAAGAGGTCAATGGATTTGCCAGGTCACCGTGGCAACTCTTGACAGGCTCAAATGTCAGAGAATTGGCCGGCCATGACAGTGCTGTCAGAGTCAAATGCCCCCCTTTACATGATGGGTTATTGCTGGAGAATGAGGGGAGAAGCAAGGAGGGACAGGGGGATTCGGGGGTCCTGGAGCCGTTAGCATTCAGACCGGTCCAGTTGTGTCAGGGGCACACAGACACACTGTCACTTTATGTCTAATTGGGGCAGGTCAAAGCCCTAGAGGCATAAAGGGTTACACTCGCCCTGTTCTGCTGGCCCCGTGGCAACTCTTGACAGTCTCAAATGTCAGAGAATTGGCCGGCCATGACAGTGCTGTCAGAGTCAAATGCCCCCCTTTACATGATGGGTTATTGCTGGAGAATGAGGGGAGAAGCAAGGAGGGACAGGGGGATTCGGGGGTCCTGGAGCCGTTAGCATTCAGACCGGTCCAGTTGTGTCAGGGGCACACAGACACACTGTCACTTTATGTCTAATTGGGGCAGGTCAAAGCCCTAGAGGCATAAAGGGTTACACTCGCCCTGTTCTGCTGGCCGTTCTCTCTCTCTCTCTCTCTCTCTCTCTCTCTCTCTCTCTCTTTGTCTCTCATAATATGGCTTCCTACCTGCATTTCTCTTTTTTTACCTTACCAATTCAGTTTAAAGGGACAGTTCACACGAAAATTAAAATTACCCAAAATTTCTACTCGCAAGCCTATGTTACTCAAAACGTCTATGACCTTTTAACTTTAAGTCAGCAAAATAGAGTTATTTAACTGAATTTCCAAGCAACTCTTTGTCCATACAATGAAATTTAATGATGACCACAGCTGCAAAAATAAAAATAAAAAATCTCCTTAAAAGTATAAAGCAGTGCACTTGAAGCAAAATGCAAGTCTCCTGAATCCATTTAAAAGCATTTTACTTGTGAAAATTTAAGTTATTTGCTGAAAATATTCCCAATTTCAATAAATATGAATTATCCCCTTAAATACAGAACCGGCTTTACTGATAAGATGCGCGTTAAATATCGCATGCGATTAATCGTGCAGCCCTAGCGTCTACTTAAGCAAATGCTCCCGACCAGCCAAATAAACACACACAAAGACACTTAAAGGGTTAATTCGCCCAAAAATGAAAATTCTGTCATTAATCACTCACCCTCGTGTTGTTCGAAACCCGTAAGACCTTCGTTCATCATCACAATTTAAGATATTTTGACATCAGTGGTTCAACTGTAAAGTTACGAAGCTACGAGAATACTTTTTTTGCGCAAAGAAAACAAAAATAACGACTTTATTCCACATTTTCGTCTCTACTGTGTCACTTGTGGACGCGCGTTCACGACAATATCATGACGTCGTAACTTTACAGTTGAACCACTGATGTCACACGGACTACTTTGTCGATCATCTTGGTACTTTTCTGGACCTTGAACGTGGTAGTTACCTTGCTGTCTACGGGAGGGTCAGAGAGCCAACAGATTTCATCAAAAATATCTTAAATTGTGTTCCGAAGATGAACGAAGGTCTTACGGGTTTCGAACAACACGAGGGTGAGTAATTAATGACAGAATTTTCATTTTTGGGTGAACTAACCCTTTAATATTCTGTGGAGCAGCAAAAATGAGCCCCTGTTAAGCAGAACATGTCTCTGTGGTACTTTACCATCATACTGACTGGTATATGAATACACTATGGTAGTGAAACAAGATATTTACAGACCACGTTTAGGACAGGGCCTATATCTTTATTTGTGTGAATGCTCTACCTGTCCTTTAATATCTCAAAGTGCGCTGAAAAGCATCGGAGACATTATGTGCAGATATGTCGACTGAATTGCGTTGTGCCGTGTAGAAACACTTCCGTATCTTTTTGCAGGCTGTCACATCACTCTCTCTTCGCTCTCATTACCACTCCATCACTGCAGTTTGTTTTATTAGGCCCCAGAGGTGGCTGCCAGGCAACTGTGTGTGTGTGTGTGTGTGTGTGTGTTGAGCGCTATGCCGGTTCCCTAAAGTGGCATCTTTCTTTCTTCTGACCTACATACTTTTACAGCAATATTCAGTTGAGTTAATTTGTTTGATGTGTGCTGTGAGTTTAAACACACAAACACACACTCGACACACACTGTCCCAAAGCAAATCTTGTTTGATTAGGCTCTGGGGAAACCAGATATTGCTTGTACAGCAGTTGAATAGACAGGGACTTGAACAGGTGCTGTTAATCGCTGTGGCTGTTATTGTGAGTGTGAACTTCAGTGGATTTAAGGGGGCCGGTTCACCCAAAAATGCATGTACTCACCCTCATGTTGTTCCAAACCTGTCTGACTTACTTTCTTCTGTGAAAGAAATTATTTTGTTTTGTAATGTCTAGGCTTACTGAACCCAAAAAGACATAAGTAGCAGAATGCTACATACTTTTTTACATACACTGACAGTGAATGGGGACTGGGACTGTCAAGCTTGCTAATTGACCAAAAAAAAAAAAAAAAGTGGCATAAAATGTTCCATATAATTTGTGAGCTATATTTCAAGTCTCCTAAAGCCATTCAATAGGTTTTGAATTAAAATTGATTGTTATTTGCTGAAAATCCTCCCCTCTGCCATAATTTGCTTTTGCATTCAGTTACAATTTAACATGCTTATGGTATTTTTATAGGGCTTTGTCTAACAAATGATGTTGTTCCTAAACTGCATGAGCTACTTTCGTCTGTGAAGAAAAAAAATGACATATATAGCAGAATGTCCAGGCTGCTCTTTTCCATACAATGACAGTGAATGGGGAATAGGGCAGTCATGCTCACAAATTGAACAAAGTGAAATAAAAATGGTCCATGTGATTTGTGGACTATATTTCAAGTCTTTTTACTTTTTAAAGTATTTTCAGTAGCTTTTATATTGGAATTGAAGTAATTTGTTGAAAAATTTGCTTTCCGCCATACTGTAGCTATCAGATCTAATTCTCGTTCAGTTAGTTCAACTTAACATGCTTATATTTTTATAGTGTTGTTCTTTTTTTATACAGTTAAATGAAATAAGAGTCCTTATGTCTGCAGGCATTGTATTTTTTACTGTTCATTTAATTGATTCTTCAACTGTTGTCTAAGTAAACATGCTACGCAAACCATTTCTACTTTTTTGTATGTTGAACATGGCCCTTTTTTCGATGGGAAACATGTTCAGACACTCTAAAATTTCCTCATATGTGTTTCACAGAAGTAAAAATTAGACTGAATGACACAAGTGTGAGATGACAGAATTGTATTTATTTATTTATTTATTATTGTTTTGAGCGTACTGTCCCTTTAAGACAAGATGTCAACAGCTAAAGCTTTTTCCAGCACTGGCCTCTGTTACCCCTTTTCCACCAACGCAGTTTGGGTGCTGGTTCGGAGCTAGAGTCTAGATTCAAAACGGTTCTTTGTCTTTCGACACCCAAAGCACCAGCTCCGAACCAGGAAAAATGGTTCGTAAGTAGCACCAAAACATTGCTGGGCTAGAAGTAAGAACAGCTTGTGTCAGGGGCTGGGGGCGGGGTTACCGTGACCAACAAAATACTTTTAACCGCCATATTTCAAATAACAGCTAAACACGAACACGTTGGATTCGCTGTGTTTGGATGCCGATGTAGGTTCTTAAAGCCATTAAGATCAATAGCAACGCAACGTCCACCATTGTTGATGGTGTTTAGGCTTGTTCGGATGGTCCGGCCGGCGCGTGGCACCGATGCGCCGCGGGAACAATCCAAAAGCATAAAGAGCCGTCTGCCTTCCAGTCGCTCCCGCGGCGCACCGGTGCCACTTAGCTGTTATTTCAAATATGGCGGTTAAAAGTATTTTGTTGGTCACGGTAATCCCGCCCCCAGCCCGGTATCGCGTGCCGATCGGTCCGCCCGGCGCCGATGCATCCTGAACAAGCCCGTTGTGTTTGGCGCTGCCGCGCTACCATTGCTAGGGGAAATGAGACGTATCAGTGTTGCCAGACATACAATAATTATCGTATTTGTACGATAATTTTGACCTCTGTACGATGTACGATCACTAATGAAAAAAATCCAATAATGTACGATAATTTTATAATTTTATGACAATTCAAATGATGGTAGTTGTAGTCATAGGGCTTCTATATTCATACACGAAATTGGCTCATTACAGACACTCTAAATGCGCTCGTGCACACCTCAGAGTGTGTTAAGAATGCAGGAGGGTGCCCTGCTTTAAAGCACTATGTTACGGTCCATGGCGGCAAGAACCCCCTCAACATCTGGCAACACGCAGGCTTCCGATGACAGCGGCTCAGATGTGGAGTTAACAGCTAAAGTCTGTCTACACTGGACGCGACAAAGCGAGTGTTAAAAATAATTTCAATACGTCATAAATAGAACGAGGCATCAGTTTACTGTCGAGGATGTGTCATGTCGTGTCGCATGATATAGTATATCGCGTCTATACTATTTTGTCACACTGCTCGCGTCCAATGTAAACACGGTACGCCTAGTTATCTGTTGTGGTAATTTGCATGTCATGTCAAAAATTTGTTGGTTTAGATAAATAGCTGTATTCTGTACGGTTGACTTGTGTACGATAATTTTCTTCCAAATACAATATTTTTGAGCTTCTGGTATGATACTTGGACATTTTCAATCTGGCAGCACTGAGACGTATTCAGATGACGCAAGACCTGGCTCTATGGTGGCTCTCTAGCCAGTAGAAAGGTAAACCGGTTCTTAGAAGGCTTGCCAGTCGAACCAACTCCGAACCAGCAATAGCACTGGCTCTGAACTAGCACCTGGTTCATGCTGGTGGAAAAGGGGTAATTTTGTTATAAAAATTGTGAGAAAATCATATTGTGAGTTGAGTGAATTGTTACACCCCTACAATGTTTGCATAATTGAACAATATTTGAAGGCTACATGCTAATGTTTGTGTGTGTGTGTGTGTGTGTGTGTGTGTGTGTGTGTGAAGTTCTCCCGCAGTGAGCTTTGTCTGTTCTTTGTCTCTCCTCTCATTTTCTCTACTTGTACACACACACACACACACACACACACACACACACACAGGCCCACAGTCTGGCATCAGGTGGATAGACCCCGTCTGTGTCTAAGGAGTTTGTCTCCAACTGTGTGTGTGTGTTATTTCAATAGTGTATAACAGCAATTTGAAACGTCCTGGATCGAGGAGACAATCACACACATGGGACCGTCTGTCTCCATCTCTATTCTTCTTCCTGGTATTCTGTACACAATAGTTTCCGTGATTACGGCCTTGTTGTGTGTATACATTTAGTGGCAGGGTTATCACAGCCCTGTGTCCTTTAATATATGAACTGCTACACTTCAAAATCCCTGCTTTAAATCCCTGTGTTTACCGTGGACTTTTGTTTGCATGTTTTAATGTCGCTGGAGGCCTGAGAGACGAGTCTGTCTGTCACTCATCTCCACTCTTTAAAAACACAGGGCCATTTCCTTTCTGCTCAACAAAGCTTCCTCACAAACACACACACACAGACTCCTCAAAGTCTCAGTGAGGCTGATTACAAAATGAATGCTTTCATCACCAGACTGCGAGGCATTGAAAACTGTTTTTCCTCCAGCTCTTCAAACACTAAATTCCCCACCAGTCTTACTGCTGTTATCCGTGTATCTGAGTTTATGGAATATTCACACTGGAGCTATGAATTAATTGACTTCCTAGGAAACAAGTAGGCTGCACATACCAATTTTGTTTACATTGAATAAGTAAAGCAAATAATTAGGGGCTATTTTTGTTCTCTCTGTTTGCATTCTGCTTGGAAACAGTTTTTGCAATTTTGTATAGATGTTTTTGACAGATTATCCATCCGAGATTGCTTGCATTTACTATTGAACTTTTAAAGATGACATAAAATAGTATTGAATTTAACTTGTGTAATATGTGACAGCAGGAAATAATGGTGATTTTTTTTTATCCATCTGGATTTGATTTGATTGCATTGTGGATTTTTTGTTTTTTTTTGATGACGAAAATTTATGGAAGCTTATTTTCACCATGGAAAAAAAAAATAGTTTTGACTTTTTATCTTACATATCTGACATGTTTCCCCCAATTCTAAGGGGGAAACTCCAAATTGTGAGAAATAAACTTGCAATTCTGAAAAATAAACAAGTAGAGTTGTGAGATAAAAGCTATGATTTGTGAGATATAAACTCTCTGAATTGTGAGATAACAACTTACAATTCTGAGAAAAAGTCCAAATTATGTGAGCAAATTATGAGATAAAAAGTCTCAGTTGTTTTTGTTTATTTATTTATTTTTGTGGCTGAAGTAAGCTTCTGTACAAATGTATTGTTTCATGTTACATTTTTCATGTTACATTAATCTCGCATTTAATGTATACATATTATAAACAATATAATTTCCTGAAGTCTTAAAGCGATAATTTACCCACAAATTAAAATTGTCATCATTTATTCACCTCATGTCGTTCCAAATAACTTTGCTCTTTGAAACACAAAAGACGATATTTGTATTTTTATTTATTTATTTTTATTTTACTTTATATTTTATTTTATTTTATTTATTTTATTTTTCAATGAATAAAAATCAATCATACAGGTATGGAGCAACATTAGGGTGAGTAATTGATGACAGAATATTGATTTTTGGTGAACTATGCCTTTAAATGACTGGATGTCGACTTCACAATATCAGTGTTCGTTTCCCAAATTGCTTTGATTCTTCTCTTTGTTCGTAAGGTCCCCTGCGTTTCTCTAAGCCCTTGTTTCTGTATCTCGTCCCATGCCGTTAACAGGCTAACCACTGGTGTTTATCCTGTTGAAATGATTGGATTTAAATCGTAGGAACGACGTCGGGGAGACCAAAAAAGGAATAACAAACATAAGAAGAGTGCGAAGTGAAGAGCATCCCCCAGGACAATAAATCCCTTTCTCCCAAATCCCATTGTTAAGAAAGCATGAAACCGGATTCCTGTAACAAGGCCTCTGATCTGAGGAGGCACGGCCCAAAGGACTCAATTAGAGGTACAACAGGCCTGATCTTTCTACCTGTTATTTTCTTCTTTGCGTTCTCTCTTCCCTCCTGTCTCAACCTGCTGTGCTGTCGCGCCGCAGCTGGGGTTTGAAAAGCAGAGTATGGTTTCGCAAACACTCCGACCAATAAATGGCACTGGGAGTCTGTTAACCTTAGCCATAGATAGACTAACAAGTAGTGTGCGTTTGTGTATTTGTGTTGTCCTACTGTGTGGTTTTATATAACATTCTTTTTTTAGGTTTATGTAGCTCAAATTTGATTCATGTTACATTTATGCAAATGTATGAAGGCTACATACTAATATGTAGACCTCCAATTGACTCAAAACTTAAATGCATTAAAGCATAAATAGCAGAGATATAACAAAAGCAGATTTTACAATCAAATATTGAAATAAAGCACGGAGAGACTCATTAATCTTCCCTGAAGTCATGATTTGATGAAATTATCATCCGTCCCTGACCATGGTTCCACCCTGCCAGTGTGCCTGGGGACAATCATTTATGTGACGCATTGGCAGGAAATGTGCTTCTGATTCGACTGAATCTACTGTGTCAGATGTTTAATCTCGTATATTACATATAAATATTCATGTGAACAGCATGCAAGAGCTCTTAATTTCAATTTGCTATGAAAATGACTGCTAAAACCGATTTGGCCTAGTGGAGAGTTCAAGGTTAACAGCCAGTAACTTTGGATATATTGGTTTAAATTGTGAAATGAAATATTAACATTTGTTTTTAATGAACATTCACACATTATTTTAATTAAATAAAACTAAAACCATAAACAAAATGTGTTACTTGTGACAAAATAAATGTTAACTGAAATAAAATAAAATTCATTCATTCATTCATTCTTTCTTTCTTTCTTTCTTTCTTTCGAATTCAAAATATAAAAAATATATTATATTATGTCACTGATATTGAAATAAAACTCAGAAGATATATATATATATTGTTAAAAATGTCACAAATGTCAGTTGCATTC
Organism: Sinocyclocheilus anshuiensis; assembly: GCF_001515605.1. Classification (NCBI taxonomy): domain Eukaryota; kingdom Metazoa; phylum Chordata; class Actinopteri; order Cypriniformes; family Cyprinidae; genus Sinocyclocheilus; species Sinocyclocheilus anshuiensis. Next base: position 97,775 of record NW_015555884.1, on the reverse strand, counting down.
TAGCTGAATGTGTGGGATTTGGATTCAGTTTAGTCTGTCATGATTGCAATTAGCTTAATGCAATAGCAATGGAAGTCAATGGGACATTGTCATATACAGTTAAATAAATGTGTGTTTATGTTATGATCTAAAAATGGACCTTAAGCTGCCGATTGTCCTCGACCATCAAAAGTAAATTAGAGTCTCATTAAAGAAAGGAATTAGTATAGATTTGATAGGAGAGGTATGTGTGTAATGTTAGCGATCTAGCAGGAGGGAGGGCCATTCGGTGCTCCTGAGGGAAATGAGAGGATGTCTACAACAGACCAGCAGTTAATGGATTCTGTTTAGTCTTGATAATGTCTGATAATTAGTTAATCAAAGGCAGCGCCTACCCACGCGTGTTAGCTTCTTTTACATTAGCGGCTTTGTGCGAAAAACAGGTCAGTGAGCGACTGCTCGCGACAGACGATAGAAAGCCAGCCGCTGCTGTTCTCGTTCCCGTTCGAAGCGTTTTCCGAATGAATTGCTTTCAATTTCTCTGTTAATTACGTGTAGAAAGCCTCTTTGTTTGTGCTACTTTGGATAATCTTCATTAATTCGTTTAATGTGTTTTCACATCAGGATCGGTTGCAGGCGACGGCACTTTAAAGTTCGATCCAAGTTTCTTCTCGTGTTTACATGGCATTCGACCACAATGACATTTATGGCTGAACGGCCAATGGAAAAACAGCGGGCATTGACAAACTGTCCCGCTAGTCCCTGGATCCCGCCACTGTTCCATGAGTAATATGCTGTTTTCTCCGCAATCAATTAGTAAACCGTCATTAGTGAGGCCATCAGTTATGTGAACTTGACAGGGAGAGGACAGACTACGTGTCCAGGACGAGACCCTCAACTAAACCGTGTGATAATAACACACACTTAGCAGGCTCTGTATGGCTCTAAGCAGTTAAGTGTGTTTATTGTGTGTTTTACTTCTGGAAACTACTGAAGTTGTTGATCCAGAACTGGTTGTACTTGATTAAAGTCGTCTGTTTGAGCTTCTACGGCTCTTCCCAGTCAAACTTTGAAACTTGCTAAAATGCTACACATTTCTGCTGTATCTCATTAATTTAAGCTTCAATCCATTTTCTGCAACAGTCGACCTTCACGTTCTCCGTTCTTTGATGAGTACAGTACGTGCGGGGCGAGCGTCTGTGAGCTATGGTTATGATTAGAGGCCCACGGAGATTAAAAGCGCCACATATTGGATCTTCTCATGATGGATGAGGGGATCAATTAAACAATATGAAATGTGTTCTGCTGGTGACATGCTCATTAGGGACATGCTGAAAGAGGGAGGGAGGACTGGAGGTGTGCAGGGATATTTTTCGCCTTTCTCATCATTCTGTCGCCTTTCCCTCGCTTCACGTCACTCTGGTGATTGAGAGAGGATAAATAACGGCGCAATCGATAAGGACACCCATTTATTTACTTGTTTATAAGGGAATTTAGGGCCGGCTGTCAAGCGAAGACAAGTTTCATTCATTTTTTTTAACATGAGAACTATTAAAAATGCATTTCTTCAAAGTATAAGCACAGTTTTTTCTGTCAGCGGAAGAGAAGGCAGTCTTTTAGCTTCTAGCAAATGTGTTTTGCTGTGTGTGGGATAATTTGATTCTTATGGAAGTTATAGAAATGCGAAATAACAGTTCAAATTAGATTTGTATTTCCTGAAGGAAATATCCAAGCAAAGCAGCAAAAGAAGTAGTTAAGAAGTATGAAATAGTGAAAGTTAAATTGAAAGAGAGAGAAACTGAAAGTAATAAGCAAATAAGCAGTATAGATGTATAAATAGATAGGAAAAAACAGCCATTTCTCAGTGTCGCATGATCCTTCAGAAATCTTTCTAATATGTTGATCAAGTAACATTTATTATTATCTGCTGCTTAATAATATTGTGAAAATGTGATCATTTTTTCACTACTCTTTGGTGTATAGAATGTTTCTGGTAGTAAAGGTTTTTACTGTCACTTTTGATCAATTCAATGCATAAAAGCATTCATTTCTGCAATATTCTATGTCTTTACCTTAAGCAGTTGAAGATTAATGGCAGAACAGTGTGAGGACTTCCAAACAGAAGCAGGTTCGAGACAGACGTGCAACTATTCCAGAGAGACAAATGCCGACAGGAATTCTACATGATTGAGCATGACAGCGTCCGACGGAATCCATCCTTTCTTTCTTTCCCTTGTGTCACTGTGTCAGAATCCTCTCTTTCTGCCCTCTAAATATGACACACCTCTCCTTTCCCTCCTCAATGCGCTTCCTCATTAACCAGTCATTGTAGTTTTCCATCTTTTCTCTGCGCTGATCAAAATTTCACAAGCCGAATCAGAAACGTGTACATGTAAACAACATAAATCCAGAACAAAAACAAAACAAAATTATGCTAATTATTATTGTTTTTGTTAGCTTATATTTATCTTGTACAGTTGTGGTTTCAATAGCTAGGGATTGTTTTCCCCTCTGTCATGTAAATGTTTGCGCTAGACTGATTCTTCTTTGTTCTTGCTTTATATCCTCATTCATCTCCAGATTTTCTCGCGCGGTTTAAATATATATTTAAATATGTAAATCAAAAGCTCCAGTTACTAAGATTATTAGCGGGACGCTTCCAGATGTGTACCCTGTAGCGTTTGTAGTAAAATGTCGTCGTTTGGTAGCTTTCCAGTCTATATTCACTGTCCGTCTGAGACGCCAAACTCACCTAATGTTTCACAAATGCGAATCGAATCCAGCATACAATTAACACAGTGCTCTGCCTATTAACTCCTACATATTAATGAATTAGCATGGAGCCCCGCCTATTATCCCTACATAATCATGAATTAGCGTGTGCATATTAATACGTCTTGTATGGGTTGGTTTACTGGGCTGTTAGAGTCTAGAAATGTGTTGGATGGGCGCGTGCTGGTTTTTGGGAGCATCGTCTCATTGTCGGTGTCTGGCACCGTCGCTACACCCTTCATGCCAATGGAAACCCCTCCTTCCCAAGCGATTGAGTGCGTGTCTATGTGTGAAACTGGAAGGAGGGGGGACCCCCGTTTACAGATGGGCCGCACAGACGGACAGGCGGCATTGTGAGCCAAGCTGGATGGCACCGCTTCTGAATGCAGATGCCACGGCAACTGGAAAGCACGAAGATGAGTCCGATGTGCAGTAGGGTGGAAGGACTTTCAGGAGGACGTTATGGAGACATTATGGGGATGTTTATTAAGCAGATGTTAGGGTCGCTGCGTTTGACATCTGGGCTTTTATGAGGATGGTGAAGGCCAATGTAATCACAGTGGAGAGGTTGTTTTGAGAGCCCAGATGTTTGTCCAGCCATGGTGCCAGAGGTGTTATTTGTGTGTAAGCATGTGTGTGCTTCTCTTGCAGTAAATTAGCTTTGTTGCGCGACAGTCCACTTTAAACCTGGACACTAAAACACTCGGACACAAAAGTATGCAGCTCAGCATGAGGCCTTCACTGGACATCCAACGCTATCTCACGACCAATTCGTACATATTTTACGAGGTGGCTAATTCGTATGATTTTGTAAGATTTGTCTAGACCCCAGTGACGGGTAGGTTTAGGGGCGGGGTTAGGTGTAGGTAATTCGTACAAATTCATACGAATTGTGCAACTCAGAAAAAAATACGTACGATTTAGCACAAATCATATGAATTTGTACGAGTGAGGTCGTACGAATTAGCCACCTAGTAAAATATGTACGAATTGCCGTGAGGCTGGGACATCTCAGCTTGAGGTGATGCTTATCTTGAAGGAAAGCTGTTACTTTTCTCTTTGTCTCCTTGCTTGTTAAGTTTCTTCTTTCTTTAACTCCATCTGTTCCAGATGTCTTCTCTCTGTGAGCTTCGTAGGGTTTTGCAAATTAATTTAGGAACTCTTCTCAGTTAGCCTCAATTTAGCAACCTGAATTTCATGACCTTAGATCTTGTGAATTTGCTTTGAGGACATGTGTTTTCCAAAAGTCCTCTCTTTTAGCAGACACATTTAACATTTATGATCACTCATTCTCAAGATATCTCTCATGGACATTTCCAAATCTTTGTCAAATTCTGTCACCATACCTTTCACTTGACTGAAACAAGGCGGAAGCAATTTTCTGAGGTGTAATATGTATGATTAATGTTTTTCTTCCTCTTGCTCTTTTAAATTGCACATTTTCTCTTTATCTTCCTGTCTGTCCAAACAACAGTAGTCTTATCAGGTGGAAAATTGCATTTCTCCAAGTGTCTTTACACACCGTCTGAATAAACAGAACGAATAACAGCGATCTAAACCACCCTGCGGGCATCACTCAGATCTCCGTCATCTACATTCATGCTCCATTTTAGGCCATTATTACTACAAAAACACCGTCTTCACAAGGCAAGATGCCAGATGACTCCTAAATCAAGTTCCTCACGATGCCTATCATCCTGTCTGCCTCCCCCAGCTATCTCTACCTCGCTTTTTTCCCTTCCTCCTCCCCTCTCATTCCCTCATCATTCACCATCATCCCCCTTTTTCCCTCCAATGTGATTTTTATGAAGTGACCGCGACCATGACAGCTGGCGAATCGCTCCTCCATTATTAGATCTCACAAAACAAGACGAAGGACTGAAAAGAGCGAGCAATACGGACAGAGAAATTAAATAAAAGCAAGCGCTCTCTTCCTGGTCACAGCTCGGCAGTTTCTGATTAAATTGTAAATACGTAAGGTTGCTCAAAGGGGTGTGCTGTGGTCGCCGCTTTGGTAAGTTGGCAAATGAAACTTATCTTAGGTTCGAGGCCCCCCCAAATATTTCATTTGTTTAAACTGTAGGCAAAGAGGAAGGCTATTTTCCATCTATCTGTATAACAGTGCCACTGTCAAGCCCCGTTGAACATGATTAGAAAAAGAGAGTAGATATGAAGCCACATGTGGTCTTTGAAGCAGATCGGAGTATCTGTGTATTTACTAAGAGACCCATAACCATTACAGCACAAACCCCCCTCACTCCCGCCAAACACCCACCCTGCTGCATCCACACAACAGCTAACATAGCCCACGGATGAGATGAACTCTGTTCCCCCCTTACCACCCCTAAAAAACCTTCAGAAGCATAGGGACCCACTCTCCCTCATTAAAAAAACAACAGCCATTAATACTGGATGAGAAGCAGAGAGGAAGAGGGAGCGAGAGGGGTGATTTTAGTGAAAGGGTGTTGCGCTCCATCACTGAGCATGCGTGTCTTTCTCACATGCTCTCTTTTGGCTTCTTTCATAGATACACTGGTGCAGTTCACTGCAAAGCAGATGATCTTACACCTCGATTTTTACACCTTTACATGTGGTACAGTTGTCCTCACTGTCCTCGAGTCTGTTGACCTGTAGAGCTCGAGCTGATGTTCTGTTTATTCTAGAATTAATTAAGCAAAATTCCTCCAGTCAATGCAAAGATCTGCGTTGGCTCCTAAGAGACTCTTTCATCAATTTCAACTTAGTCTGTGAAAAATTTTAGTGACAGGACACTATAGATAATCAATGCCTTTGATAGCAAATTGACTCTAGTCATTGATGCACCAAAACTAATGATCCCACAATGCAATACTTTAACAACCTGAAATTGATTTTTTAAACACGTTTAACATACTTTTTTGCTTATTATTAGTATTCTTTTTACATTTATTTTACTTTATTTCCTATAAACAGCTTACGTTTAGACTAATCAGAGGATTTACTTTTTCTTAAACATGGGTATCTTTTTTTAAGGTATCTTCTTATTTTTCAATTTTATTCTTAGTCAGTCTCGTTTTTCAGTAAAACATATATTCCTCCTTAACACAAGATAAATTTACCTAAGAAAAATATTTTTTTAATAAGATATGACTACTTTACAGACTGTGCATCTTGCATAGTGATTTTTCCCCCCTAATTTTAATCTCATTAAATGTGTTATTTTTCTTCTAACAGCCATTTCTTGCAGTCTAGAAACTGTCAGCCTAAGGAGTTATTTGTATGATCTGAGAACTGAATTCTTAAATAGCTGCTCAGAAGTGTGTATGTTTGTGCATGCATGTATTAGTGTTAGTATAATGCCATTATTTAGTGTGATGCAGAGCTCCGGGGGCAGTAGGCAGTAGACGGTGTTGCTGTAGCCCTGTAGCAGGGCTCTGTCTGTTGGGATTGCGTTGGGCTGCAGGCCCTGTCTCTGTGTGGTGCTGTGGGACTCATAGAAGGGTAGTGGATGCATAATGAATGCTCAAGTCCACAGGCTCTGTACACAGCATAATTATCCTCATCAAAGGATGAAGCCATAAGCAACAGAGCGTCTTCTCGCACGTCAAGTCTTAACTAAAACAAAGCCGCCATTAGTCACCTACTCTGCATGAGCCATGCCCGTTCCATTGGGATTCCTGCAGTGGTATTGTTTACTTGTTCCTAAAAATTCTTCTTGAAATTGCTTCTGCAAAATATGTTTTTTTCTGTTGCAGAAAGTCTGGAAGACACAAAGAGTAGGAAGGGTAGAATAGCTGTATAATGAGGTGGATCATGTGCACTTTGTCTAATTGGTCTAATTGGTAGTGAACACTATTGTGTCTATTTGCATAAAGCAAAACTTTGTCACCACCAATGGTTTTATTAACCTTTACCCTGAAACTTAACTCGAGGACAAGATTGTGCAGTCTTGCTCTTGAAGGGCCAATTTCATGCAGACTTTAGCTCCAACCTGCCCCAACACACTTGCCTGGATGTTTCTAGTAACCCTGAAGACCTTGGTTAGCTGGTTCAGTTGTATTTAATTCATATTTGAGCTAAAGTCTGGAGGATAGTAGTCCTTCAGGAGCAGGATTGGTGACCCCTGGTTAGGCAAAGCTGGTTTTGTAATCTCTCTCCAAAATGATGTTCTATGTGCAGTTGAATCCAACACTAAGTAAAATCTTTGTCCAATGGAAATCGAGTAAGTTGGACAAACAAGAAGAGGGTGAGGAAAGATTAGAAAATATCTTTTGTACTTCCCCATCTGTAAATGTTTGACCTCTGTGAAGAAGTTAGCAGTTTTGGTATTGGCTAGAGAGTCCTAAAATGCAAGACCACGTCTCTCTCCCCTCTCATTGTTTCCTCACCTAGCAGCCATGCCTTCAAGAAAAAGGTCAAGGTTGCGCCAGAGCACCTTAGCGATTTGCTCCACTCTGAAATACACACATTATATTGTGTGTATCTTCAAGGGTCTGCATGTATGTGTGCACACGCACCTTGCCCCACTTCAGACAAAAGCATCAGCACAATATTCCGGAAACCAGATCCCTCTTTTTGCCTTGTTTGTGTGACTGGGATTTATAGGGTGTTCCTATGTGTCTTTGACAGTGATACATTGGTTGTATAACTTGAGCAAGCTTTAAATCTGTCCAATCCCCTTTTCATTTTCTTCTTTTCTAAGTGTGAGATGGTGGTTCCTCATTAGATCTTCTGTGAGCTAATGACTGCTGTCTCTGCTGAAAAGGTTCCAGTATGGATCGCCTGTGTCCTCTATTGAAAGCCCCAGGGCTCTGGGCCATGTGCCGCCCTGACACCAGTAACTCCCCTGAGAGAGGAAAGCTCAGCTACTGACCTGGCCTTCCTGTCAGAAGCTGGAGCCACCTCACACGCTTGCTTACCTTAGCAAATAATTCACCTTTAATGCACACATAAGTCACCGAGACATCTATCCAATGTTTGTGTTTTCATCTGGAAGGTGTAATTTTATGCAGTTTCATCTGCATAAAAAGTGCTAAAACTTACTGGATATTAGAACAACGTACAGCAGATTTATTTGAAACATTTAAAGTAGAATGCAATGATTTCCAGATGATAAGCACTTTTTATATGTGTCTTGAAGATGTATGTGTGCTTACAGGGCAATTATACTTTAATTTAATTCATATATTGTGTTTCTGCAGCAGAAATATAAGAAATTTAGTTCTCATTAAGCTCTGATGATGGACATAATGCGTCACCTATGTGCGGTACCTGTCATATTAGGTAAAAAATCTCTGTGTGTAATGCTGTGGGAGTGTATACACTATGCCAAATGTAGACACACATCAAGGATTAACTTCATCTTCGAAAGGGTTAAATACTGTAGTTTATCGCGCATGTGAGACTCTGTCTGACTGTCGTTGAGAGTGAAATCGCTATTGACAGTGGCACAGGGCTGATAAGAGAGGCTTAGTCGCTAATTACTGCACGGCACTGTCTGTTCCAGTCAATGAAGACATCCCTCTGTCTCTCTCTCTGGACTGGACCCTCTGTTTTTTGGGGAATTGTAGATTAGCCAGCATTCTTTGCCTCTCTCTCCATCCTCTTCGCTCACTCATCAACTCGTTAAATGCAAATGCGTTCATTTGTTTGTAAGGATGGCAGGCTTTAGCATCTCTCCAGTGTGTTATGTTTGGTTATCTGCGCTACAGTGTCTCTGCTTTCGCTAATCTCCAAACATTAGATTATTTTCTGCTAATTAAAGTGACTACAGAGCCAAGTAGGTGATGGAAAGAGAGGCAGCAGTGAAGTGATTGAAAATACCTTAATTTTTCTGTCTCAGAACATAGCGTGGATAGATTAGCATGACTAGGTTAAGGGGATGAACTGCTCTGATTGTGACCGTTCTTGAATTTCTGTCTGGAACAGTGGATAATAGTTTTTGTCTCATTAGACACTTCTGGGAATATAATTCAGGGAGTTCATGGATTTACATTTTTAGTCAAGCCTCCCCAGCAAACCCTGCTGGAAATGGATGGTAGCTGGGTTTACATTGTGTTTCGCTAGTCAAAGCTTGTCATTATTGGTCATTAGCTCATCTTAGATAAAGTATCCTAGGTCAACTTGGTTTGCACAGGTAGACTACCTTGTGTTTCAAATAGGGTTGCCAACTTCAGAAAAGGAAAATAAGGGACAATCGTGGTTTTTCATAGAAAAATAAGGGACAGAATAAGGGACACACATACAGGCCTATTATGTATATCTGATATATATCTCTTTTATATCCTGAATCCTGAAAAAATATCACTGGTCCCAAACAATAATAAGCAGCACAACTGTTTCCAACACTGATTATAAATCAGCATATTATAATGATTTCTGAAGGATCACGTGACACTGAAGACCTGAGTAATGATGCTGAAAATTCAGCTTTGCTTCACAGGAATAAATTAAGTATAAATAGAAAAGTGTTATGTTAAATTGCAATAATAGGCTATTTCACAAAATTACATTTTTTGCTGTATTTTTGATCAAATAAATGCAGGCTTGATGAGCATAAGAAACTTCTTTAAAAAAAAAAAAACATTAAAAATCTTACTGATCCCAAACTTTTCAACAGCAGTATATAGGCTATAGGCAATCTACCTCATGAACAGTTAAATGTTCTCCCATTGTACAATACAAATATGTGCATTAACCTTATACTATTTCTCACCCTACATCCATTAAATGTAAATTGTTTTATAGGTATACATTAAAGAAAGACGACTTTCCTTATTGATCAATTAGAGAAAGTCGACTTTCCTTATTGATCACGTCTTCCCTCAGGTAAAATGCACGTTTTCTTGCGTGGCTGGATGTTGGAATCACGTTGTTTGCATTCTCCCAAACTGATTTGCAGAAGTTGAAACGCGGACGTAAAAAAAAAAAACTTACTCCATTAGCGCAAATCCCGCTCGCTGTGAAGCGGGAGCGACCAGCCGGCAGAGGATTCCACTTGGTCTTAAAGCCTCCACGTTCACAAATCAAACACTTGTCTAAAAAGAATGATTAATTCTCAATTTAGAGTTTGTTATTCGTATGGTCTAGGTGGTCATACGGCATATGCCTTAAATACGGGACAAACTGCGTTCCGTATAGCTTTCATATGGAATGCTTCTTTGATGCTTTAAATAAGGGACGATTCCGTATTATACGGAACGGTTGGCAACCCTAGTTCCAAAACACCTTGACCACCCCAATATGATATAACTTACGAGGGAAATGTTCCTTGTAATAAGATAGTGAAGACTTCTCAGCATGTACTGCAGTGTTTTGTTGGACCAGGTCGTACCATTAACAGAATTTGCAGGTTTAATAAAGGCAGCGTCTATTTGCACTAAGTGTAATAGCGATAGCTCACTGTGAAGCAGGAGGAACCAGCCGGCATAGGATTGCGCTTGGTCTTAAAGCCTCCCTGGAACGGCTATGTTCACAAATCAAACACTTGTCAAAAAAGAATGATTAATTCTCAATTTAGAGTTTGTTATTCGTATGGTCTAGGTGGTCATACGGCATATGCCTTAAATACGGGACAAACTGCGTTCCGTATAGCTTTCATATGGAATGCTTCTTTGATGCTTTAAATAAGGGACGATTCCGTATTATACGGAACGGTTGGCAACCCTAGTTCCAAAACACCTTGACCACCCCAATATGATATAACTTACGAGGGAAATGTTCCTTGTAATAAGATAGTGAAGACTTCTCAGCATGTACTGCAGTGTTTTGTTGGACCAGGTCGTACCATTAACAGAATTTGCAGGTTTAATAAAGGCAGCGTCTATTTGCACTAAGTGTAATAGCGATAGAGGCTATTTACACTAAGTGCAAATAGCAATAGATGCTATTTACAATAAGTGCAAATAGCAATGGATTCTATTTACATTAAGTGAAAATAGCATATTTTCTTAGCGATAGATGCTATTTCCACTAAGTGCAAATAGCGATAGAGGCTATTTACACTAAGTGCAAATAGCGATGGATTCTATTTACACTAAGTGAAAATAGCAATATTTTTAGTGATATGCTATTTACACTAAGTGCAAATAGCGATGGATTCTATTTACACTATGTTAAAATAGCAGGATTTTCTGCTATTTATACTACTTATTGCAAATAGTGGCAATTATCTGCACCTCAGTATTGTAGTACATTATAAAACAGTATGCAATAACATATTGAGTGTAAATTATAATTTTAATTCAAATTATTAAATGGATTCACCTTATTGGGACAATAAACCCTTCCTCTAACCCTACCCAATACTTTATTTTTCAACTTTTTGATTATTTCCTTCATTTTTATTGAAATAAATGCCTTTCCGATGTGATATGAGATTTGAAATGGGAGAAAAAAATGTTTATCAAAAGGCGGATTCGAACTCTGGTCGATTGCGTCAAAATGACTGCAGCACGTGCTTTACCATTTACGCCACTGGAGCTCTTTTTAACGGTCTCTTTTGTAGTGTTGACTAGCCCAATCACACGTTGGTGGATGGAGTTAGTGTAAATAGCCTCTGCCAACAAGG